>NW_016157950.1:77967-91176 GCF_001687245.7 Rhagoletis zephyria
CCATTGTTTTTTGTGTTTATTTTTACCTTGGCCTTTATCCTTTTCTTTATCTATGTACGTCCTCACCTTTACTTTTATTCTTGGATTGGACTTTTTCTAAATGTTGTTTCACTTCGAAAAGTCTTCGCGTATTATGCATACATGTGTTCATATATGTATGTACATATATAATATGTATGTACATATGTATGTATAGACATACATAGATTACTAAAAATAGAAACAGATCCACATTAACTGCAATCAACATATGTACGTATGTATGTATTTACATATGTACACACGCTGCGATTAGGTTATAAATAGCGCGCCTCTGTTTATCAAAAGCCGCATTACATACGCATACATACTTTTTGTCTCCTTCCCACACTTCCAACATATGCACGTGTTTGCAAAATGATGACGAGGTGATTTTGTATGGAAAATCATTTATGCCCATATATTTGAATAAAATAAACATATATAGAAGATATCAACCAATACTTCCCATATACCAAACGAAAGGAAAACTCTTGAATTTTTGATTAAAGGAAACAAAAACAAAATCATTCGAGCGGTTTTCGAGCATTTTGGTAATGAAAAAAATTTGCAAATTTTTTCAACAATTTTTTGCCTTAAAATGCTCAATATTTGTTAAATTTATATAAAATTTATACCCGATAATATTTCTACTGCTCCAAGGAACCTATATCCCGAAAATGAAAGTTATATATACCAACAATAAGTTGCTAGAGCACTTTAAAGGCTCAAAATTGACCCCAAAATAAGGCAATGTTTACCGTTGTTTTTTCGACAGAAACCGAATTGGTTATTTACAAAAATGAATCTGTCGACAGGTTTGGAATTTTATCTTTGAAACGTTTTTTCAATAAATATCTTTTCTGTTCAAAATTTCAAATCTTTAAATCTCAGTAAGCTGTAGAAAAAAACAATGGTATAAAATAAAAATAAAAATAGGGCTTTCGCTTATATTCTCATTGAGTTCTTTTCACTTAGAAGTATGTAAATTTGTAAAATTTTGGAAAAACCCTTTTTTTCTTAGTGTGTGATTTCGTTTTTGACTTGGATATGCTCTTAACCATACCACGTATTCTACGTTTAAATATAGCGGCTGTATCTCCGATACAGCCTGCAGACCAAGACGAAGGCGCTGGACTGTTCCTTTTTATTAAATTTCATTTAGTTTTTGAGAACTTGTTTTACGTGTTGTTTCTTTTTCTCAATTTGATTTTCTGTTATTTTTTTTTAAATAATATTTTTTTTAATTTGCATGTAATTTTTCGGAAGCTATTTAATTTTTTTATTTTTTTTAGGTAATATTTTTTTAGCTTAATTTTCTTTTAATTTTTAGATTTTATTTAAAAATGCACAATATTTTATGTTTTCTTTTATTTTAAGAAACTATTTTTAATTTCATTTCATTAAATTTTTAGATACTTATTTTTATTTTATACTAATTTTATTTTTTAATGTTAATTTAATTTGTAGATGTTATTTTTTTAGAAAGAGTAATATTTTTTTAATTTCATGCATTTTTTACGAAGTTATTTCATATTTTCCTTTTTTGGTTAAATTTTCTTTCAATTTTTAGATGTTATTTAATTTATTTTTAGAGTTCGTTGTTTTAAAGCAAAAGAAAAAATCTTTATTTTATTTCATTTAGTTTTTACAAAATTTATTTACTTTCTTAGTTTTCATTTTAATTAGTTTTTCTTGTTTTAATTAAGTTTTTTTCGATTTATTCGTTTTTATTGCTTTTACAAGAAAGAAAATATATTTTGTAAATTTAATTTAACTTTTAAAAAATTTATCCTCGTTAGCAGATCTCTCAATTAATCTTACGAAAGACAGTAAAGATTTTTAAAAAAGACTGTGGATAATTGAAAGACAAGTGCCAGAATTGCGCTGTTATGGAGATATTTGAAAGCCTAGCTCCCGAGGGTTCACAGATCAGCCTTTAGAGACTGTCAACTTAACCAATCCAAACTAACTCTAAATCTCAAAAAGTAGAAAACTAAACTTGTATATTGATTGAGATATTAAATATTTTAGAATGAGGACCTATTCACATATACCGACGTCTACATTTTGTGCAAAAGTTTGCTTTAAAAATAAATTGAAAAGATATACAAAAAAAAAATGTATACCAGCAAATAATATCTAAATTATAAGCCTATTAAAATAGTCGAGTAAAGAACATTATTTATACACACATACTATGTACGTATTTACATATGCATATCATAAGTGTATCAACAAAACACATACATATGTATATTTATGTATTTATATTTATACACATAAAAGCTTGTCGCCACATTGTGCAACAAAATCTACTTTAATCCTTTAAACATGCGCTTTCGTCTATTTGTGGTAGAACAACTCAAATAGGAAAATTAACAACAACAACAAAAAAAATCCAAAGCAAAAACAAAAACAAAAACAAAATAATAATACCAACTTTTCCACAGTGGCGAAAGCAGCCGCCACAGCAAGAGCCAGCACAGCGCAGTGTTGTTAACGCGCTTGTTCGGCAACATGCTTCGAATGGGAAAATGTATAAATTTCCATTGTTGCACGCACACCACTTGCATTTGCTGCTTTAACTGTTACTCATATATGTATGTACATATCTACTATTGCACATACAAAGTAAGTGTATAACTCATGTTGCATTTCATTGTTTTTGTTGGTGTGCACTTCCTTCATGTATACATACATACATTAATATACATACATATATCTTGACTGCTGTTGACCCAAAAAACGTGCGTTCACGCGTCCAACTAAGGCACATAAAAAGCCGTATACTTAAATACGTGCATACATACATATGTACATACTTAGTAAGCTCATATGCACTTACATTCCTAAAACGGTAAAAATATGAGCTTACATGAACCAAATACAACAGTCATAAGCACGGTATTTAATGTGGCGCCCTTCAGGAATATCCGCTGGCTTTAAAGCGGTGCCATTCTAGATAATGCGATCAGTTTGTAGGCTGAGTGTTTGTTATCCATCGCTTTTGGTTGACAAATCTCTTCAAAAATATTTCTGTATAGTGCTGTTTTTAAAGAAATTTATTTGTGTAATTTTAAGTATATACATACCAAATTATAGTTGATTTGGGAAAGTGATTTTTTCGTCTTAGTGGCAAGCAATTTTTTGCCATTCCACTTTTGAAAGGAAAGGACACTCTTAAAATAATAATAATAATTCCAATAACTTCATATTTAGTGCCTGGCTATTTACAGCTGGGGCAGTGGACTGTTGAAAATATTTTTTGTTAAGAGAAATCTAAAGATTCTGCCCTTCAGTGTCGAGTTGTTGAGATCAAAAGGGGTATAGAGCTTAAGGTGGTGGTGCGGTCTGACTTCCTGTACATCGAAGAAGCTTTAGATAATACTGTGTACGGATCTCTCGTGGGCATTGTTGTTTTTACTCTTTTGGGTTACATCGTCATAGCAAATACTTTCGTTAACATTAGGATAGATATAGGTCGATTTTTTGTCGGACGGGGTGTCTGCACTCAATGTTACGCCTTTATAGCTTGTTGAAAAAATATCCTAGAAAACTCCAAAGATCGGCTTTGCTCTCGGTCACAGGAATTGAAATTAGTATTGCCATCTTTTAATTATTTAAGCACTTAATTTATTGCCATTTTTTATATGAGTGGCAACCTTAGTCGATAAATACTTTAGCCCTCTAAGATAGCTAAGTACTTGATTTAAACAAAGTGTTAGTGGTTATCTCTAAATAAATTCTTTCGCAAATGACGAGCAGTAATACAACTATCTAGACCCGCCCTTAATTCACCAGAGTGCGTCGCTTCTCCCTACAGGATATTTACTCACTTCTTTTAAACTCGTGTATGTGTATATGTGCATAATGTGTACTCTGTGTACACCATTTCCTCCTGCGTTTTAGTGCAAATGACTCGGAGATATTTGATTGTTGGCATTTGTTGCTGTTATTGTTGAAAATGGTGTTCGCTCGCACACAAGCTTATAAACATACTTACTCAAATACAAATTGTTTGCTAAAAAGTGTGGCACCACAAGAGGTCGGTTAACTAAAACAAGTAAAAAAGTGCAAGTTCGGGCAAAGCGAACATTAAATACCCGGCGCACGTATTAAATATTGTTTTTTCTTTTCTTCCTTAAACTACCATTACATGGTAAGCACGGTTGGCTTTACCCCGATTTTAAACATCTTCAATAGTATGTTCAGTTCGGTTGAGTATTTACTGATTTATCGAAGATATCCTTTTTATCTAAACTAGTACTGCCAGTTACCCGTTTTCCAGGTTTTTAAGAACCTTGGAAAGATTTTCTAACTTAGCAAGTAATTTAACGTTTAAGGTACCAAATTACTAACTGGAAAATTTACTGCTTTTGAACTAAAACGTGACACATTTTTTTTTTTAAATTTCTTAAGGTCTTTGGAGAACTTGGAATTGACATGATACATTCCAGTTTGTCCATAACATTCGATAATTTGATACATATCGAAAATTCGTTAACCCGACTGATTTCGATAATTTTCGATAACCTTGCGTTTAGAGGGGTACATAAATTTTGATAACTCTGAAATGTGTATATCTCTATAACTCGATAAACTTTTGAAACCGCTATAAATTTCGGTAACTCGGTAAGATTGACAGCTCCATGTTTTTCGAAAGCTATCGACAAAATTCGATAACTCGTTACACTTTGGCGAATCCATGAAATTCGATATGTAGCGATTACTCGATAAATTTGTATAGCCTTGACATTTCGATTATTCGATAAATTTTGAAAGTTTCAAAAACTTCGATTCGATAAATCGACAAATTTTAGTAAATCAATAAATATCGATTACTCGATAAGTTCGAAGAAAAAATGTCGAAAGTTTTTTTTTTGTCTCGGGATAAATTTTTATTGTTTCGAAGTTCATTGACCCCATTGTAGTACTCAGCCACCAGATCTTAGTACCTACCATCCTAACGCATTACCTCCTAATGCTAGTAAATTAATGCTCGCCAAAAATCATTAAACTTTTGGTAAGAATGTATTTTGATAATTCCAGTCGAACTATTTAAAGTTTTTTATTTCGGTATGTATGTAGGTATCACCGAAGAATATATATAGAAAAGCGAGCCCCGGTTCGGCCAAAAAATGTCTTGTTTTCCCAACTGCCTTACAATCCTATGAGTGTACAAATAAATAAAGCAAATCATCTCTTTTATGCTTTTCCATATCATACAACCATTTGCATATATGCGTAAATTTGTGGTAGGCGACAAAGATAAACAACTGCAGCAGTTATGATGGATTAGTTTTTTCTGAGCCGCCTACATGACTTTTTCACAGTTGCTATTATATGTATATGTAGTTAAGATTCTTTGTTGTAGACACACATATCTATAATTTTCCATGGCTCTGTGCATAAAATTTATATGCACATATATATGTACATACATAATACATATTTATTTTATGCATGTGCGATATTTCTGTGAAATATTTTGCTTTGTTTTACTTCCATTGTGGTTTGATTTCTCTAATGGATATTGTTTAAAATAAAAGGAGCTTTAATGAAAGATAACAAAAATAGAGAGCATGCATGATTGAGGGGTTTGTTTTGAACAAACTTCATCACTTCAAAAGTTTCTGATTGATTGAAATTGTTAGTTATAATAAAGTAACAAACTGTTGAAGAAAAAGAAGTTGAATCGACCTTTGAGATCGGGTCCCCTTGAGTACTATTGTTTTGAATGTTTTCATATCGAAGATATTCAGAAATCATAGAAAAACCAACTAGAATATTCTTGAGAAATTGTTAATAAACTAACTGAGCAAATATTATCCAACCACTGCGCATTGTGAGGATGTTGAAGCCTATAATGTGAACAAGGACATTAGTCAGCGGAGAAGAGAGGTAAATGAGGTTTTCTAAGCTGGTTAAACAAGCTGATTTTGAGGAATTGAATTGTTGATACATTTGCACCGTTTTCGGCCCTAATTGAATTTATCCTAAAATTATTTCTTAGCCAGTTGACTGAAGAAGCTTGCGGATTAAAACATACATATTTACATATATTCTATCCAGATCACGAATCTCTAATTCTGAAGGTATTAAGACACCTTTAACTTCAATAATAAAAGAGAAATCTCCAGCAGTAGGGAAATAGGGAAATTGAAATGAATTAGATTATACAAACCAAGCGCAAACAAACACAAAAATGTCAACTGCCAGAAATATCAACATATCCGTAGAAATTTGCTTTACGAACGGCTATAGGCTACCATTTCATGTCCTCCGAGTATCAGTTCCACGACAAAAGCCAGATGCTTTCCGCTGAAATATCGGTAAATCTTGCTATGAAAGCAGTTTATTGTGGAATGTCATCTTGGGAACCTGCCCCACAGCGCTTTGTTTTTTTCGAGCCACACGTGAACCTCCCCTTCGATGAAGTGTGCCATACAACGGCGCTCAAAAAAGAACACAGTGATGCTTTTAGGAGGAGTACAAGCACCGAAAAGACCGCATCATGCTAAGAAGTCGACAATCGCCCATCAGCGTTGAGGAAGTAGAACTGCTCAGTTCCATTCCGGGTGCTGTAATAGACTCAACAGCCACTTTTCTAGAGTGAACTCAGAAGTCAATAACAACTGCCTCGCATTCGGCTAAGGCCCCCAACTTGACTACTCTGACACTGGAAGCGCTGTAAACTGCGCACATTGACGTCAAAGGAGGAAGAGAGCCCTAGTCAAGGAGTGCCCGGCTGCGATAGAGCATTGCTGTATCGACAGCAACAACAGTGAGCTTCATAATCAGTAACTCTACAAGAATACGTGGAAAAGTTAACTAAATTCGACATTGCAAGCAGGTGGCAACTCTCTTCAAACTATTTTCAAACGGCTACCTTCTGAAGCCCATTTCGTTAGGCACCCATATGTTGAAACATATTTCTGCTAACTAATTTCCTTAATTAAAATTTAATTAAATTTTTTAAACAGGTGGCAACCCTCCTACAGTTCAGTAAAGAAACAAAGATTTTCAAAGCCATTTCCATTGATACCCGTTTTGTAATAATTGTAGTTTCTTAGATAACTTGAATCTCATGTTTTAAAAAGTGGCAACTCTTCAAAAAGTAGTTATTGCATATCTGTAGTCCAAGACTTTTAATTTGAGACCTAATTTTGGAAAATCAAACTAACGGTGCGGTTATGATGACATTGCTTATTGAATAATTTATATTCAATTGTTCTACAGGTGGCAACTCTGTTCGAAAAAATAAAACCCTCTTCGCGTATTATATATATATATATAGATTATATATAGGAGTGCGCTCTACCAGCCTAAAGGAACTTGGTTCAATTTTCTGTCCGATTAACATACAATTTTTTTTATTGTCTAGTAGGGGTCACCTCAGAGTGTATTTCTCTCTTGTATTTTTTCAAACTGATAATGAGCTTTAGCTTAATTTTTTGTTGTATAAACAAATAAGTGTTTTCATAGACTTCATTGTAGAGTATGTCTATACACCAGGCTCCACAATTTTCCCTAACTTAATCACAACAAGTGAAAATTAATATGCAAATCTCACAGAAATTTCATTTCAATTACTCTCTGCAACAAATAGTGCCCTTTAGTTGCTTGAATTGCCATTTCAGTACCTTACTGACTTTTCGTTGTTAGTTGTTGTTGCTCATTTTGTCTCATACACGCCTGCTATTAAATTCACCGTGCCGTTTGTCCTTTTTAAATATTTAAGTATTTTCCTGGTATTCACTGATACGCTTAGTTGTGTAGGTAATAAAATACACAAAGCTACAAGGTAACAAATAAAAGCGGAAAAATATAATAAGTATACAGAGATATGTACATATGTATATGGGGAAATACCAAGTAAAGGCAAGAAATAATAGCAGACCAGAATTGCCAGTTGACACGCAAAATTGGTTTCGATCGAAGCACTAAAACGCTGGTCACTTTACGGCGCCGCACTCACACACTAACATGATGACTTAAGTAAGGGTGAAAAGACTTACATATATAATATGTACATACGATGGCGAAAATATTAATAGGAACGTGAAATTTTTTAACAAGTTTGGCACATTTTCATTTAAATAAATAATATTTATTATTTTTTTATGAAGCTATGGCTCGCTATCTAACAAAACCCATGTAAGTCTGGGTTTTAAACTTTGTACAAAAATAAGGAAAATTTGACAAAATTTAATAAAAATTTCTAATCCTTTAACAGCCTATACAATTTTAATATAACAAGGTGCAAGTTTGAATTTGCGAGGACTTACGCCTGACTTTTGGCAATTTTTTTTTGTTGATGGTTTTGTTCGACAATTTTTTATATGAAAAAAATAAGCAACACCTTCAACAAAAAAAAAAAAAAAAAAAAAAAANCCAAACATCAACAGTAAGTTCTCGCTACTCAAAACTTGCGAAGTTCGAAGTATTGATAAGACTGCCGAGCTTTTCCTAATTGCTGTACAAAGTTTGAAATTCAGACTTACATGTTTTTGTATGACAACCAGCTATAATTTCATAAAATAATAATAAACATTAAATAAATAAAAGAAAAATTGACAACATTTTTTTAAATGTCGCGTTCCCATTTATATTTTTGCCACCGTAGATATATAAATTTTTTTTTTTTTGTGCACTGCAGTATAAACCGCTGTGCCAGCGCACAAAATGACGTGTTCCTTGACACTGTTGGTGAGCATCTACACTTAAAGGTCTCTTCGCTTTGGGGTTTCTGCAGACGCCAGTTGGCGGAGTCAATTTTTTCGCCACGTGATATTGCACTTGAAATCCATCGACTACTACATTTTCTTGCATGCTCTCTTTAAGCGCCATTATTTTCAAAGGCAGACACAGACAGACAGGCTTTCCAAGCCAGCCGACAAGCCAACAGCAGTCTATTACATATTTGACAACTTTGTCAGTCTAAACGTTGTGCCACAGCATTGTTGTGGGCGTGTATGATTTATGGCATAAGCAAGTGTAATAAAAACAATAAAAAATCAAACACACGCCAACAACCAAAATAACAACAACAACGGCAACAATGTGTACTGCAAAATGATGTTAAAGCAACAACAACTCAACAAACAGGAATGAGTAAGTGCGGATAAATTAATAGCAAATATTGACACTTTGCTGGTGCCACACATCTACGCACAAACATACATATGTAGGTATCCTTCGCCGCTCCTTTGCGCTTTGTATTTTATATATGTAGTTGTTGCTAATATTTAAGTATACGTGTTAGTTTTATTATTGACTTGCAGCCATTTGCAATAATGCTATTTAATTTCCTTTGCTTTTGTTGTTCATTTTTGTTTTTGTTTTTGTGCCCGTGTCCCTGATAGTTTGTGGATTGCGCAACTATGGTATTTCTATTTCACCAAGCTTACTGTCGTTGTAAATTGGCCTCTAGTGCCCTTCGTCATCATGTCGGCCAACAAGTCAAGGCAATGTAATCGTGCTCATGCATATATGTATGTAACGCCCATATGTAATATATACAATATTCTTACATATACATATATGTGTATACAGTATGTACACAAATATGTATGCATTTATGTACTTTTACACTCACCAATTTTCTGTTGGTTTTGCCGCGGCAAAAGCGTAACCTTGAAATGTTCGTAAACAAACTGTAAATTGTTAACGCGACATGCAACCGTTAAAGGGAGGTAAAAGGAATTCGAAAATGAGTTTGATGTAATTCAACGCACGATATTTTTTTTTGTCTGGATAAACAATTGTTTTTTTTTTGTTGATTCGTTTTATTAGCGTAAAGCAAGGATGAAAAGGATAATTGATTAAAGCTGCTTACTACAAAAAATATTGTATATGTAGGTGAGCTTTATGCGATTGGGAATATCCAATTAGGCTCATCAGCTAAGCCTAGCAAAACTAATACTAGCAAGTGAAAAAATCGGTTTCTTTTGTTTCCTTGGCGTGACTGTAGCAAACTACTCTCTTTTTCTTTTGGTTTGGCGCTGTAACCGCCTGAGCGATTTTGGTGAAGAATCTGATCATAAAGAAGTTGAAGAAGGCCAGCAGTGAAGTGAAATGTAGACAACAGGTTTGACACAGATTCTGATGATTGCGATACCGATGACCCAAGTATCGAGCCGCCTACTTGGAAAAGAGCTAGCGTTATATTTTTGAACAAAATAGTTGTTGCATATTTCAAGGGGGCATATTTTGTTTTTCATTTGCAGCCGCTGTGGTGTAGTGGCTAAGAGTACGCCCTACCATTCCGTAGGGCCTGGATTCGAGCCCACTTTCCAAACAACATCAAAAGATAATAAACAGTAAAGTTTTTCCTAATAGGGGTCGCCCATCGGTAGGTAATGGCAAACCCCCGAGTATATTCAGCGGCAACTGTGACACACCGGACCAGGTAATATGTTACCAATATGGCCCTGCTGTGTGAATACCAATTGGAGAGTGCCTCGTTGAAAACCCCACGAAGAGAGAGAGCTGTGGCCTTGTAAGTGTGAGGAGTATCCGCGATCGTGCATGCCCTAACTTTCGCGCAGCAATCATTGAGCTGACATGAGATCCATCTATTCAAGAGTTACCACAGGTACCCCGCGCAACTCTTTATCTGGTGAAAACGTTTCAAGGGTTCGTTTCCCAGCCAAGTCCTCAGCCGCACAGTTCCCTGTAATATCGCTTGACTACCAAAAGAAATGCTCACCTCCCTAACAGTCCAACAGTGGCCAAGCCAGCGGAGCCGCTGTACTTAATACGCTACACTATGTCCATATCGTTGTAAAGCTCATACAGCTCATCGTTCTATCGTCTGCGATACTAGCCGTCGCCAATGCGTAAAGGCCTGTAAATCTTTCGCAAAATTTTTCTCTCGTATACTCCAACAGCCGCCTCATCGGGTACGCAAGCATTGAATCCACTTCGTCCTTAATAACAGCTACTTCTGCCTGAAATACACTTTAGAAGACTCCTCCGCCAACCCTGCCGTCCAATTTCGATCCATCCATGGAGAAGATCACTGCTCCCCCTCTCCAGAAGTTCCGCCGCATCCAATCCTCCTTTGAGGTAAAGTTGACAAATTAGAAGCTCCTAGGAGCTATTCCAGTGGCACAGCAATCCGTGCGATTAGGGATGAAATCGTGGTCCTGCAGAACTCCATAGTTTCCAGTCTTACCGATACCTAAATGATAGGTAATTTGTCTTGTCATAGAAGTGATAGAACTGTAAATTTTTAGAATTGCTATGGGTGACAACGCTTCACGCTATACGTGGCAGAGGCCTTTTAGATGGCGTCGCCGTTAAAAATTTGAAGGTCTTTTATTTGAATTTAATTATGTACATGTTTATATACATATGTTAACATTCATTTACAAAGAACTACCTTGGGATTATAACACACTCCAAATTTCTTAGCTTCTCTCTAGGTACGAAATGAATGCGAGTATGAAAATTATGAAAGTACTTTTCCACTTATAAGTAAGTTATTTTAGCCAATTATTTGCATACATACATCTGCACCTACATATGTATGTATGTAGTAAGTACATATGTATGCAGGTACTTAAAGGAAAGGGAAACATTTTACATTCCCACTGCGCTTGTATTTTTGCGCTCCACAAACATTTGTATGTACGCATTTAAGTAAGTATTGGTGCAATTATTTGCCAATTTGCTGGATTTTCCACTCGTTATGGGGTTTCCCCGTGTCCTTAAGTATTTCCACAATCAATAATTTGCAATTAGCTTCATACATTTTTAACGTTTTGTAACGTTTTTGTGCCATAATCGGTTTTTGTCAACTTTTACTGAAAGTGATTAATAGTGAGTGGCAGTTTTATGGGAAATTTGTTAATGAGTGTGAGTAACATTATAATTTTGTAATATAGATTGATTGAGAAAATTTTTAGATGAGCGCTGAAAAGTGTGAAGAGATTAAAAAGTGGGATTATTACTGTATCCCTCATACTCCCAGACAATGAGCTTATTTACGGCACTTAAGGAAACGAGATTTGAATTCAAGTATTGTTTTTTTTTTACTTTTTGCCATAGCTTCTATTAATTTCAGCAATCTGGCTACTAAATTTGGGAAAAGATTAAATCCGAACGGATATCTGAATAAAAGGAAGGTCCCAGCCCTACTTTCCATACACCTCCGGCTGTTTTCTTAAGATGTTCTGGCTTACGTACTAATTAAAAACAAGACTATACCTAAGAGATTGTTAAGCTATTTTCCTCTTTTTCGAACCAATGAAAATATATATATATATGAAAAGTCTCTATGAATTTATTGATGGCTACACTAGTCCGATTGTGTCAAGCTAATACTAATGGCAGCTGTCAATTTGTAACTCCTGAGGAAGGCTTTGGTATGGAGTTAGATGCTAAGAACAGGCACAAATAATCCATAT
This sequence comes from Rhagoletis zephyria, assembly GCF_001687245.7. NCBI lineage: Eukaryota > Metazoa > Arthropoda > Insecta > Diptera > Tephritidae > Rhagoletis > Rhagoletis zephyria. The sequence continues at coordinate 90,402 of NW_016157950.1, forward strand.
TTTCATGCGCTTCACATAAAATTAAATCCTAATTTTGCTTCCTTTCCGACTATGCTAAAGAGACACCACCACCACATGGCTTTTCCTATGCGGTACTTTCATGATTAAAAGTGGAAGTGCATACATACATGCATATACATATGTATGTATGTATATTAGTTCATATCAGGTCATTCATATGTACATATGTATGTACATACTACATACTTAAAAATTTTCCATTGTATTTATGTGAAAGCACTTGCACTCTTTTGCACTAGTAAAAGCTCTTCACCCAAATTTTACAACGCTACTTTCACTTCCTTCTAATTTTCCCATATTCAGAGCAATTTATGTTCATTAATTTTGGGTTTAACCCGAAATTTGATTGTTGTCGTTATACTGTCGTTATCCTACCACCACCACTAGCTCATACATACTACGTACACATAGTTCTTACGTAGAGCTCTCGTTAGTTTGCCGGTTGACTACATAGTTCAGTTGGTGATTTTAGAAGCTGTTGCAGCTGGTAAGTGACTTCTCGGCAATGAGCTAGTAATTATGAAGAAAAATTTGCACTTTGCTGTAAATTTTGTAGTAGTTGCTGTGGAAATTTTGTGGTTTACTCGTTGCTTTAATACATAACGTATATGTAGTATGAATTAATGCATGCACATATATATATGTATGTATGTATGTTAGGGTGGAGTAATTTAATTTCGAAAAAATTGTATGACATATTTATTCGAATTCTACGTTCGATTCTAAGCAAAAATATGTAATATAATTTTTTTCT
>NW_016157950.1:93268-179554 GCF_001687245.7 Rhagoletis zephyria
AAAAGAAGTCTGATGAGGAGATGTGGTGATCTCCGAAATAGTGCTATAACTTCTACCGCTTAGACTTTGTTGCTCTTTCAATTTTTCCTAATAAACAATCGTGGTACAAAGCTCAATAAAAATATTAAAAATAAAATTTAGTAAATTAAATATTCACTTATTTACTAGCTTCATTATCAACAAGCACCCAAAAAGCAGTCATAGTTTGAAAATATGTGCTTTGTAAGAACAAGCTGCAAAAGCAACAAGAACAACAATCAACCAACATAGTGGGTAAGCACTAGGGTGGTCCAAAAATACCCGACTCAACTCCACATCGGAATTGTATTGCTCTCATCCCCTAGGATTGTTCTATATCGAAAAAGAGCCTTATAAGGAGGACGAGACTTACAATAATAATACCCAGTTATTTATTTAACTATTTTTTAACACTAACGATTTTTTATTTGTCCCCACATTGCATTTTTCGGCGCTTTTTGTGGGTTTTTTCGCGGACCTATAAACTGTAGTTGCGATGAAAAAATGGTTAAATAAACAATTGGGTATTATTACTGGGAAACTCCTGCAGATAAATAGAGTTTTCCGATTGAAAAAATATTGATTCTTAAGAATTCTATACCATTTCTACGAAACGTTTTTTTTTCCCCATATAAAATACATGGAACCCCACCCCGGGCGTTTAGAGCGACGTCTAACTATTTTTTGATCTCAAAATAAAAAAATACGGGTATATTTTTTCGGTATACAACAATCCTAGGTGAGAGCATAAAAATTCCGATTTTACTTTTTCACATGCATTTTTGGACCACCCTAGTAAGCACACAAGCGCATTAGTATCTATCAACATGTCAGCAAGGTTTTTATCACAACTTCCGCATCAAGGTGACCCGAAAATGTCTGCATACAAATAACAGTAACGCCCGCTTTTTTCGGTTGTATGCACTCAAATGTAAACAACAGCAGCAGCAAACAAAATTTAGAAAACAAGATAAAATGTAAATATGAGTAACGAAAAAAAAAAAAACATAGAGATTAAACAACAGCCAACAGCAAAATGAAGCAAATTTGCGAAATTTCACAAAACTTTGCAAAACCAGCCAAAAATCAACAAAGCAATTACTTTTAATTACTACCTACCAACATAGCAGCGCTGTGATTTAATTGTTTGTTATTGTTTGTTATTGTTTGTTTATTTGTTTTTTTTTTGGGGCCGCAACATGTTGGTTTGTGTGTTACGCAAATTAAAGGCTATGCAGATCAGCAGCTATTAGCAGCAAAATAACAACAGCAATTAAGTATAAGATGAATAAATAGTTTACTGGTTTGCAAATATAAACAAATGAAAATGGAGATATTTGCGAACGGAAGAAAATACAAATGTTTTTTTTTTAAAGGGTGTGGCTGCGATTTGATTTTGATTTTTGGTAAAAACGACAAAGAGATTTGCTCAGCAATAAATTAGTAGTGTCAAACTTTTAATTGTTACCCAAATTGCGGTTTAAAATTTGTTAACAGCGGCACTGGTGCCTAGGCTACTCCATATAAAAGAATTTGAATTAGAAGAAAAGCTATGTATTTTGTTATTTGTTATCATTTCATTTTAGTTTCAATGCGATATTTATTAGCTTCTTACATTCCTACAAATTAATAATTCATTTGCTATTTACTGATTGAAGTTTTTGCTTGTTTGTACTAGGGATGGGTAATGGGCGGTTGAAATTCGATTTTTTCCGAATTTTAAGGTTATAAAGCATCTAAAATCTTATTTATTTTTTATGAATTTACTTGTACAGCTGGGATGTGTAACTAATTAAATCAATAAATACATTTCACTGTGAGTTAATGTGACGTGCAATAATGGCAATGGAATTAATGTCACTGATATTAATACACAATTGAAAAGTGAATTAGTGCAATGACATTAATACACAGACCATATTTTCAATTGACATAAACACACTTTTATTTTGTGAATTTAAGTCTAAATAGTAAAATTTATTTTTATAACTTTACATATTTCACTTTGAGAGGGTGAATCAATTCCAAAGTGACTTAATGTCAATTGACATTATTTCACTCTTGGGCCAGTGTATTAATGTCACTGACATTATTGCCCGTCACCACATTTATCGAAGTTCAATTGTTCAATCTTATTGTAAATTTTTATTTCGTTCGCTGCATCGAAAATACCGATTTTTATATTTCGTTGCATCAGATCGAAAAAACCTCGATGTATTTTATTGACTTGCAGTCATACTAAGGCAAATATGGCCCCACACAAAATGATGTCAAATTTAGTTAGAGAGAAGAAAGTTTCAGAGTGGCTTTTTTTGCAAATCAAGATGAAATTCGCTTTTTTCTCGAAAAATTCGATTATGTCGAATTTTAGCGCCATAAAGTTCGATTTCGAAAATTCGCCATTTTGGAGTTAAAAGTCGAATCTCGAAGCTTGAAATATCGAATTTACCCATCCCTAGTTTGTACTTGGGAGCGGCTAACAAAGCGTCAATTAAAATTGGCAAAGTTGATAACTGCGCGTTAAGATTTACATAAATGAAATTGATTATCAAAGTCTGAAGCGCTAAGAAGACAAAGAACGCTCCATATTTTTCGAAATAGCTCCTTCGATAGCTCCTTATACTCTGTTAACATGATAAAATTCGATATGCAGTGATAACTCGATAAACTTATATAACCTAGAAATTTCGATAAATCGATATATTTTGTAAATTCCATAAACTTCGATTCAATAAATCGATAAATTTCAGTAGATAAATAATTATCGATAGCTCTGTAAGTTGAAAGAGCTCGGTGCATTACGATAACTCGATAAATAACTATGATTCTGTGGCTATAAATTTCGACAACTCAATAAACATTGATTAATTTGAATAAGTCGATACGTTGCGATAACTCAATAAATTTCGATAACTATAAATTTCGATGAGTCGATAAATTTCCTTAACTTTTATGACTGAATTTATTTCTATTCCTATCGAAAATATCAATAAATTTTCTTACTCTAATGTTCCCGCAAAGCTAGGGGCCAATTATACTAAAACGGCAATTCTTTCTGACGTCCGGATTTTTTAAGTTAATTTTCTAAGATGTGACTAATTAAAAAAAATTATTTACAAAATTCAACGCAATGTAGAATAAAAATATGGTTATTGAATAAAAGAGAAAATTTTGTAGAATTGAAAAGGATTCAATTTTGCAACAAAAGAACGAAAGGGTATTAAAAATGTCCTGTTAAAATTTTATAATTTAAAACTCTTAAAATTTAAATTTTTCTTTTTTGAAAAAGTTTTATTTTAAAATTTTGTCCTCATGTTTTGTCTTTTAACTTTATCATCTTAAAAAATAAAAGTAATTAAGAGGGAATTTTCAATACCTATGTGTCCTTGAACAATTTTTTTTTTTAAATCTACAGGGTTGTTATTCTAAATTGCACTTGATACTTTTAAGTATTGATCGATACTCGGTACTGATTTATATAGTATCCAATACATTCGATACTCGGTAGCGGAATGTTTAGGCTTTCCAATAAGATCGCATTTAGACCAAAAATAAAAGCAGTTCAGGGGAGCCTAGCCTATCAAAAGCCAAGTTTAGCGGCTAATAGAGGTTTAGAGAAGAAACTCTTTTTTAATTGAAAAAACTTTTTCTTGATGAATCGGACGATCTTATCTTTTTAGGATTGAAAGACTTCTTCATCCGTCAAAGATATTTTGTTGAAAATTATGTCAAAAATCTGCAATTGCGTATAGAATCGGTATTAGGTACTGGAAAGGAAGTATTGCGTACCGAAATCTTTCTGAAGTGTTGGGTACCGGCACACGGTATTTTTCACAGACCTTTGGGGCTTACTAGGATTTTTTCGAAATTATTAATTATTAGTTTTTTCTTCAATATTTCCTCGTATTTCTTTGTTTATTTATTGTGTGATTTTTTCAGGATTTTTCGGAACGTTTTGAAAATTTACCGCATTGTATGGCAGAAAATGTAGCTTAAATTAGGGGTACAATGCCCTAATTCGTCCCTTTTACCTTGTTAATCAGAAATATGTACATTATTTTTATTTTTCACAAGCTTTTTGGGTTTATTCTTGGAGTTTTTTTTGTTGCTTATGAATTTTTTCAGGATTTTTCGAAATTTTAAAAAATTTTCCATATTTTTTCTGGGATTGTCTTAGGGCCTACGGGATTTGCTGAGACCGTGCTTCCTTCTTTTTAACTTGCTAACCGGAAATACTTAAAAAAAAAAATGTAAATGCTTTAATTTTATAATTATAATTGAACACAAAATGTGCATTCATATTTACATACTTCTTTCATTATTGATTTCATCAGAAAAATATTGACTTCAGCTTTACAACTCCACTCCTACAAAATATTTATTGATTACCTCCTTCACTGTTAACCTTTACGAAACTTCATTTGATTTCACGCCCACTAGCCAGAATTACAAACACAGTTACCAATTCGCAAACAACATCTCGCCTCACACATCTTTCTATCCTTGAAGCGAGCACACAATCAATGAATGAACGCCATCAAATTGGAATTGGCTGGCTTCCAGTTGCGTAGGTCCTAATGCCAAACGGATGGATTGGTTTTTCTGTCAATCAGCTTTGTCAGTTTTGCCCAGTTGGGTGGTGAGTGAGATCTGTCAGTGGATTTTATTTTTTTTTTGTGGGTTACCACTTTTTCACTCTCCATCAATGTCAGACTAAGTGATCGCTCTCAACAAAATTACCTTGCCAATAAGCGTACGAATGTGTGCAAAACTAAACGCATACATACGAAGGTATGTACATGCATATGACCAGGTATGGTTATTCACAAATGTTTGTCGGCAGTTAAATTGTGCGGCAATAATATGTATGTATATATGTAGTCGTCCTATCATTGTAGGAGACGACTTGTGGTTTTTGTGTTAAATATTTACGTACTCGTATGTCAACCTGTCAATATTTTTGCATAAGAATTTGTGGCAATAATGGCAGATGACTTTCTTGCAGTTTGCCGGTCGAAATGGACGAAGGTAGGCATTTGAAAAAAAAAATCGTTTGGGTAAAAGTGGTTGAGTGGGTGGGAAGTACATATTTCCAAAATCAATTAGTTGACAAACAAATAAAATTCAAACAAGATAGCTTACCTTAGTTGAGTTGATATAATAAATAGTTATGCATCTCTTGCTACCTCTTTCGTTGCATTTTTAATAGTTTATTTATTAATTAATATGATTTTTGACATGGAAACCATTTTTGAATTAAGCTAAGAGTTTCACATTGCGCAGTTAATTGGAAGAAAGTGCATTTGCGTGTCGCTCAAGCTTTGACAAAAAGACTTTAAAAGAACACAAATAAATTTGTTGGGGTTTTTGATATTCTTATGGCAGCAAATAATAAGTAAAGATTTTTATGTACTTTTGTGCCTAAACAATATTGAGATTTATCGAAAAATTCCTAAAAATCGTAAATTTCCAAAAAATAGTCCCGAACGATCTCGAAAAATAAAATTGAAATATTAAGAAAAATCAAGAAAAAATCCCAAAGGATTACAATGGATATCAAAATGTTTAAAAAGATCCGGAAAAAAATGCCGAAAATTTGTAAAACTTTAAAAAGTACCAAAAGATTACGAAAAATTAAAGGGCTAAGAGTCCCTAAAATATCAATAAATTTCGAAAAAAAATCCAAAGGTTCCCAAGAAATTCTGAAAAAATTTCGAAAATAATGCACAAAAATCCAAAAATTCTCGAAAATAATGAAAATGCAAGTATATTTCCCTATACATTTCCCAAAAGAGACCTGGTCTACGGTTTGCGTTATCTCACGTCCCTTCAAGGATTCAGAGAAAAAGGAGTTTCGGATGTGTAGCCACCGTGTTATCAGAACCGTAGTCCATTATAAGAGTCCTGAGCTTCCTTCTCCATATACATATTAGCAACCGGAGTTCGGTAAATGATTAATAGCCGCGACTAAAAATATGCAAAGGTTTCCCAGAGGTTTTTCTTGTTTCTAGTCCTTGATTTTCTTGATTGTTTCTAGTACTTGCGATTTTTTGGTTTGGGCCCATACTAAAAAAATGTCGCCAATTGCCTCTCTCCGAGTCGAAGGTCCATGAGCACATTATTTTCGTAATCTCATCTTTTTCGATACTCGTTGTCTTCACAAACAGGACAATAGATCTTGCGAAGAATAGTTCGCTCGAAAGCTCGCGAAGAATTTTTGTTCGACATCGTCGATGTTTCTGCGCTACTTAAAAGGTCAGTTATGATGAGAGATATGTAAAGTGTAATTTCTGTTCGTCGGGAGTGGGTCTGCGGTTCAATGGCCTACTCAGCCGCTTGATCTCCAGGCTGACGCTAATATTGGTGTTGATTCTGAATTCTAGATAGACAAATTGCCAAAAGGCACATCGTCCCAGAGCGGTTCGACGGTTTCCATCTATAAGTGATCTCTCGCAACTGCGTAGAAAAATCGTTGTGAATTAAATGGCTTTATTTCCGACGTCTGATTAGGGTTTTATGACTGGGTTTTATGGCTTTCGTTGGCTAAGCAGCCACATTTTTAAGTTTCCGTTGTATGTTTTTAAAATGTTAATACTTTTTTTGAACCCGGCTTTCTCTTTTTGACTCTATTACTCCGTATGGTTTTCACAACTCCGTTCTTGTCCGGGATTCAAAGCGAGCAGTTAGTGGCCAGCAATTCACCAGCCTCTCACTGATCATTCACATCTCTATTATATAGGTATCACAATTCCTTGTATTATAGTAAGTGCCATCTTCACTTCCGTTGTTATCGCGCGTGGAATGTGGAAAATGCAAAATTAAATCTACGAACAAAAATTTGTTGCCGACCATCTTAGTTAGTTATTTTTGTAATGTGAATGGTAAGCCTTCCAGCCAGCCTCCCTTTCATTGCCACTTCATCCTTATCAGCAACTGACTTCCCTCAAAGCACCACACAGCTAATGCGAACATTTTCCACATATTTTCCGCTGCAGTGATTTGTGAAGAAAAAATTACGAAAAGAAAAATATTTCACATTGCAATCGCATCTTGCAAACTCTTCATTCATAGCATAGCAAAACGTTGAACTGGTAAATGGGGGGGAGCTGGTGTCAGTGTGTAAATGAGCGCGTGCGCGCGTCCGTGTTTGTGTCCTCGCACGGAATAACTCTGTTTGCAAAAGTGGTTGTGGCATTGCAATTACCTGCATTGTGATGTGATTTTAATTGTGCGCAAATTGCTGGTCATATTGCAGATACTCGGTACTACTTACTACATATTTACTTACTTATGTAGTTACATAGTTGTTGGCTCCCGCCCTCAGATCATAAATTCAACTGCTGGTTGCCTTGGATAGCTCAGTTGAGCTATATGTGGAAGATGGTCGTTCCTTCGTTGCCATCACTTTGATTTTATTTTTATCTTTTATTTTTTCTAGTTATCATTGCGCACTGTTTTTCATGAACACTTTTAGAAATGTTCATATATCGTTACGTGTACAATTCTGAGCCTTTTACTTGTGAGGGTCAAGAAGGTCGGTGGATTGTCAGTCGCATCGTAGCTTGGGGTCAGTCGTCAGTGCACAGTCGTAGATAGGACAAATGGTTGAAGGATGATGATTGCGGGGCGTGATGAGTTGGTTGAGCGGAAATGACTATGCAAATGGAATGCACGTAAACCTCATAATTACATACATATATAGATTTGCAAGGGAAGGTCAGTTATTTTTCTGTTCCGAACTAAGTAATTGAGGTATAAACGGAAGAAGAGATAATAACAGATATCTTCGTATACATATAAATGTTTGTATGGCGGGTAAATAGCCTTAAGTATTTGAGGAATGGTTGAATGAATTGTTTTGTTGGCTAAGAGTAAGATTGGCTGCCGGTTCCTTTGGTCATGCAGTGTGGAATAGTAAGCTTTTGTGTGGATTTGCTTCGGTCTGAATTTAATTGGAAAAAAAAATACAATGAATGTTTGAGGGATTGACTTGTAGGAAAATAATAATATTATATCAAATTAAACTAATGCATCTGCAGCTAATGAAACAAAACTTTTTTAGGTGCCGAAAAACTTTTTACTGTTGAACTGTATTTTAAGAATTGGCAAGAATTAATATATTTAATAATGCTGAATTTTCACTAGACATCGCGGCAGGCGGAATCAGACTCAATAATTGTGCCGTTTATTTTGAAAGTTGCATAAGTTGTTTCGTGCTGTTTGATTTCAGTGGTCATTTACCTGCATCTGAACGCGTTTGCTATCCTTTCAACTTCATCAACCAAAGGTAAAAGGTTTTGTCATTAGTTTATGGACGGAAGAACGATTTACAGATGTATTCAGTTAGAAGTAACCAACCATTCGTTAGTGCCAAACAGCGGACTGGCACCATCAAATAAAGTGCGGTTTTTGCAGCCCCGGCTGTAGGGCCAGGGAACAATGCGCAAGTACTGAGTACCGGTACTAGGTGCCATACAGTCAAAGCGTCTTGCTGCACAGCTCCCACCAATGGCCGAAAGAGTGCAAAGTTTTTAATTTTTAATTAGTGATTTAAATTTTAGATTGAATTTCCGGCCTCGATGAACTTCAGACATTCGGCACCTCCTCGATTCTCGTTTGCCGCGGAATTCACGAGGAATCCAAGGCCCCCGTTCTACCTCGTCCCAAAAATCCGGTATAAGCTATATTTGAGCTATTTATTTTATCTTCAGATACTTATTTTAGAACACTTTGGATGTTAAGCTCAATTTTTCAATGAAAGCTTTCAAACATGGTCACTTCTTTTGTGTGAAATGAGGCACAATCCTTTGGCCATTGGAATTGCGGGCTTTTTTATAACTTTTCAATATTACCTGCCCTAGGGCATTGATAAAAGGGTGAAATGTATCGAGATCGCGATCTTTTCAAGGATTTGCTTGACCATTTTTAGGTTGTTAGGAGTCGTCTAGATTATTCATTATCTTCCCTTGATTTGCCAGGTCTTCTCGGGACTTTTCGGGTGTTAATCGGGATCTTTCGGTGTTATTTTTATGATTTTGTTTGTACGGTATAGTAAATATTCGTATTTGGTACGGAAGTTTTGTAGGAATACGAGATTCGGTTTTTTTTCGAGATTTGTTTGGGATCTTTTTTGTTTCTTGGTATTCTTTGCGTTATTTTAAAGACTTTTTCGGAACCTGCGAGATTTTTCTGTGCTTCTTCTGGGTTTGACTTAGAGATATTTTTTGATTTTTTTTTTTGTAGATAGTTTGATGTTTTTTCTCCGATTTTTTGAGGATTTGCAGATTTGTTATGTAATTTTTCTGGTCTATAGTGAACATTCGGATATTCGAATTTTTTTATGATTTGTGGTTTTTTCAAGATTTTCTATTTTTTGCGTTTTCTTCTTTGGGATTTCAGGATTTGTTCATAATTGATGAACGGTCGGGTTTTCTAGGATTTCATAGAGTTTTTTGTGACTTTTTTGGGATTACTCTCCATTTTCTGACATTTTTGATGCATAATAAATTTGTTTGTAATACTGTTTTGCACTTGTCGAGATTTTGAGACTTTCTTCTGGATGTTTCAGGACTTTTCATAGTTTTTTCTCAAGTCCCTATCCTGTGTTTTATTCTATTTTAAGTATACTTAATTTTCGTACACTTTTACAGACTGTTGGAATTTTTGAGGCTTTGTAAGATTTTTTTCGGAATTGGTGATTAGCACTTGTTTCTAGGGTTTCAGGGATATTTTTTTTTTGTTTCCTGAGATTCTTTGGGAGTTTCAGAATTTTTTCGAAATTTTTCAAGCGGTGTCTTCAAGAACTTATGGGCAATTTTTGTGACTTTATTGGGATTTGTCTGTGTTTTTCATGTTTTATTCTGATAATTCAGTTTAAATCCTGCAGATGATGTACTGACCAAACTGTTAAAAATGTTCAACTTTTCTGGGTTATTTTGCTGAGGTCCTAAAATGACTTTTCCACATTGTAGCCTGATATGAACCGATCCTGTTTTTTCTAAAAAATTCTCTTGAAATGATGGACCTACAATTCTGTTCTTACTTAAATGTTTCAACTATTTGTTGACCAGTTCAAATTTATCAAAATATGTTTTTATTTTATCAGATTAGATGCACAATAATTTTTTTCATTTTCAGTTTTTCATTGCAAGTTACGGTAGAAACATTTCCTGCTTCCTACCATCTGGCATGCCACTAAAGATTTTCCTCTTCCGCACAACTACAAAAAACCCATTCCCTACCTCAATCCGACAGCCTTCCTTGCAGTTCCCAAGTCGCTTAGTTTTCATGGTCACTGATTATGAATGCCAAAGCGTCGTATGAATGAGAGCAGCAACGACGTTCCGCCGACAAGTGCGGAATAAGTGTAGAACTGCGCTGCTATTATACATAGCTACCGTTGTTTTCTTTGTTTTTTATTTTTGGAAAAACGGTTAATGCCACAGACGTGGACGCAACACATACACCTACATACACATCTTTCTGGTTTGGTGAGTTGCGAAAATGTAGGCGGAAAACAACGAAAAGTTTCTGCTCTCACTAAAAGCGCATCTACCATTTCCACACTTCCGCACTCCATAATTTCCTTGGTTTCTACTTACCGCTCGCTGAGCGCCAATGCAATGTCAGTGTCAGTGGCTTTTAATGGCCTCGCGTGGCGTCTCAGCTATCACCATCGCTGTCACTGCTACTTCTGCTGTGCTGCCAGCCGCTGTTATGAAGCTCGTAAGTAAGCCATCTCATCACCTGCCAAAGGGTGCATTACGTCACTAGTACTCACAGCTGCGTATCTCAACCGCTTGCTTGCAGCCAGCTATATACTTATATGCATTAAACGCACTTGCCGCAGCGTTGAGTTTGGGGAATTCCCATTTCACTTTGGATGAAGTTGGAGTCTGTGGGCGATGATGGGGCGGATGTTGTGCGCCGGAGGTGAATGCATTTGTTGTTGGATTTGCTATAGACAAATGTGTAAGGAGTGCTGATGTGTAAACCGACGGCATTATTACGGATTTTAGTTGAGTCTGCAAAAGAGCGCTGAGATTGGGGTTTTAATTAATCTAAACTTGCTGGCTGGGTGCGATTTTTCTAATTGACGTTGAAAAGGGATTAAAAACAACCGCCTGCGTTGCTTCCCATTCGTCTTATTTTATTTTATTTTTAAATTTGGTGACACTTGAAGATGGCATCACTTCTCGTAGGGGATGTATTTTTCTGGGATTATTCGACATTTTTCCGGACCTTTTGTTGACACTTTCAGATTTTTTTGGGCTTTATATGACTTTGAGTGGCTTTTATCAATATTTTTCGTGATTTTCTGGGATTTCGTTGTTCGAATGAGTTCTTTGGAGATTTTTTTGTAGAAATGGTATAGAAGTCTTGAAAGTCAATATTTTCGATCAGATGAATCTATTTCTCGTCAGGAGACTCCCAATATTAATACCGAATTATTTATGGTACCATTTTTTCATAGTAACACACAATGGGGGTGTGAATAAAAACTTTTAGTATTAAATAATGGTTAAATTAACAATTAAGTATTGTTATTGGAAGATAATCAGAATTCAAAAATTCCACACCATTTCTACGAAAAATTGTTTTTTCCCAATATAAAATAAATGGAAAACTTCGAGCGCTTTGAGCGACCTCTAAATATTTTTTTATCCCCAACTAAAAAAAAATAGGATTTTTTTTTCGATATAGAACAATCCCAGGGGCTGAGAGCATTAAATTGCAATTTTACTTATTTTGGACCACCCTAATATACATATGTACATATGTCTGACCCCACAAAAGTTTGTTGGGTTTTCCATTCTGTAGCAATAATTATTATTTAAAACCCCTTTTTTATTCGCCTTTTCATCCCTTCAAGTATACTGAACATTTTTTAAATTGATATTCCTTGAAGGGGTTTAAATATGGAATAAACTTCACGAAAGTGTTACTTAAAACTCAGCTAGGCCATAAAGAAAGCACGCAACTTGAATTTATGCACTTAAATATCAATCTGTACCACATCCTGTGTAGCTTTTAAGGTCAATTCTTGAGTACGCCGGAGCATATCAAAAAACCATAACAAGAAAAATATTTTATTTCAATAACAAAAGTAAAAAAGTCAAAGGAAATGGAAAATGCAAAACACAAGTCAATAAAATACGAAAATAACAAGAAGACAGCATAAACTGTGAATACAATTCACCAAAAAAAAAAATTCAAAAACAAGATAAAAAGTAACGAAAATTGTACGAGAGGATTTATTTGATTGCAAAATTTTATGACTAAAAATCTGCTTTAACAATAAAAAAAGCAATAGAAACACATCAAAGCGTACATTAAATACTTGCATGCATACACACGGGTTCGATGACCAACAAAAATTATAAGAAAATATGCACACATACACATCATACAAAAAGCAAACAAAAAATAAAGCCAAAAAACAGCCATTATTAAAAATGAGCATGAAAGCCAAAATCAAATTCGAATAACTAAGTACCTCATAAAGTCAATAGGGCTATTCGCGATTCGGTGCATAAGAGCTGACAAATTTATGCAATTGCAGAAATATGCCATGGATTGTGAGCGACCTTTATTAAACTGTCATGGTAAAGCTTTTGCAAAACAATTTTTGTGCATCAGCTTTGGTTTTGTTTATGAATGCAATGCATAGCATTTTTATGCTATGGATTTTCGGTATTGCAAATTTGCCAAGCCATGACAAATGCAAATGCGTGTATTTTGTTTGTGTAATGCAAATAATTTGCAATACAAATTTGCAATGCAATGATGCTAGGCCATTTGCACCGGATCGCGAATAGCCCTAATGACACAGTAAAGTCTAAAGTTGTGCCAAAGATGCGCCGGCGATATTTACGAACGAGTGTAGACAGTTGACGATTTGCAGAGGTTTAAATGAGGCTAGCAAATGGACGGCAGAAGAATTTAATTTGCCACAAGAGCGAAGAGCCAACCACAGCGCAATAAAACAAAAATGAAATAAACAGCAAACTCTGAACAACAATATTGAGGCTATAAAAGCGGAAAAATGTTAAAAAATAAAGTACCACATTTTAGTGACAGTTACAAAGAAAGTTAGTTAAAAAAACATAATTTGCATCTTTAGAATGCGGAATAGGAAGAGATGACCATGAGCTATGGATTAAGGAGCTGACAGAAATTGATTTGTATACACATTTTATTTTTACTCTGCGAAATACTTTCGGTTTAAGGAAATATAATGTACATAGCTTACGAAGTTAACGACAAGTTATAAATAACCATTATGAGAATAAAAACATTAAATTTGGGGAAGAAAATAACGCCAATAATGGCCAAAGCTATAACCAACAGAATATGGAGAACGACGTTGATGACAACGATGATCAAAACCTTATCAAAAAAGTTTCTCAGCTCTAGTGAAAAGCCTGATGAGGCCATTATAATTCCGTATGTAAAACTAGAAAGCCGATTAAAGCGACACTACAGGAGCAATGACTTACCCATGCGCTCAATAATTTTACCAATTCAGTTCCCTACCCCAGGGGCTACGAAAATGAAATCGGACTTGAAGCTGACGTTTTCACTGAATCTGTAGGCATCCGAATCCTCCTCACTTTCCGAGTGCTTTCCAATTTGAAGTAGTTATTATCTCCGAAGTCTGTTGCCATTTGGAGGGTAGTGGCATACGTCACCGTATAGGCGAGGTGCTCGCCATTTTCCAAGTCATAGCTGGTTAAGCATTGCAGAACTTTTAGGAATCAGTTGCAAGTATATTTAATTCGGGTCTCCAGTCATCGAAATATTCCTATCTGATATCTGCTCTATATGTGATGTCAATATGACATCAAAATAATAGCTAAAGGGGCCTTGCCTGTTTTAGGACCCTTACTACTCCCCATCACATACTGTGTTCTAAGACTAGGTTAGGTCAAGATGGTTTCCTCAAACAAAGTTATAGCAAAAAATGCCGGGTGTCTAAACCGCAGTCTAGCAAATAGTGTATAGTTTGAGAGAAGATATTCCTCTACTTCTGTATCATGAATCGCAATCGGACAGTGTCCTCTCAATATAGGTACCAAAATTGAGAGCTCTGACTTTGTGAGCCTAAGGAGATCCCCCGACCGCCTTCGGTATGCCAGGAAGACATTGGAGTAGCCTACGCTTTGGTATTCGCCCAGCGATTCACTCATCAATTATCAATCTTGAAGAAGACCATCTAAGGCGTCCCTAAGTTTCCTGTTTCACAAAGCCAGTTATTAAAGCGTGGCTTTTCAGCAAATTAGGGGATCTGCTTATTGATATTTCTAAGATGAATGACTTCGACCGCCTTTTACCTTTCGTTTTTTTTCAAGTAATATTGTGCTTCCTTCTTTATCTATATGCAAGAGTTTCACCTGAAGGAGCTTCATAACAGACCAATAAAAGTTCCTAGGCCAATAGAGGCCTGTGCAGCCCATTTTCTGCTGTGAATATCCGTCACTTCACCTGTTCCAAATTTGGTAAGCCCGGTTCCTAGACGCGATGAGTATTAAAAGATAAGTGCAGTCTCGCACCAGCTCTGAGCGGCCCTTGTCTTCTGTAAGTGATTTTTGTGTACATACTGCCTCAGAATTGTATGCAGTAGACTGCTGCTGCGACGCCATGGTCAGCCTTGGAGTCGTAAGTGTACTAAATATGGCTGCCCTTCCCCGGTTTTGGCCGTTCGTTGTGTTAGTTTCTTCAGTTGGAGAAGATGGCCTTACATTTGACGGATGGCATAACTCCCAGATACTAGTTAAATTTTACTCTACACTTGGGCGACTATGTCCAGTGCATTATTTAGATTAGATATGGCCTTTAAACATACCTTTAAGTAAGATGCCGATATCATCCACTTTGCCATGAACGTTAAAGTGCTTTTCGCTAAGAATAGTAAGAAGCTTCGATTTAATAAAGAAATATTAATTTTCTTTTAGTGAAAGCAAAACATTCATTTACATTTTGGTTGCTTCAATTCTGTATGGCATTTATTTTAAGGAAGCATCCATATACCAGATATGTAAGCGAATATGCAGGAAAAGAGCGAAAAAAAATTAAAATATTGAGCCAATATCTTTTTTGTCGATAAATTTCGCATATAAATTTTTATGTTACCCGCCCTACATTTTAGTTTCCTACAGCGCAGAGCACAGTGGTACAGACACATAATTTTTTTTGGAAAAAAATTATAAAGATTGTGGACACAAATTAAGAAAAAAACGAAAAATGGGCGTGATCGATTTATTTTAAAGCATGCCTCCCATACAAACCAAACCTCAAAAACGCCTTAAAAAGGCCATAAAAAGTAGACCGATGACCTCAGAAACGACATAAAAATCATCGCAAATATGAGTCAATCTTTGTTTCAAAAATCGAAAGGAAAGATTGCGATATCTAATTTTTCTATAGCTCGAAGAGAAAGAGGAAGACTGAGACGAATCGAGTTTTTGTCCATAAAAATGTAAAATTCGTAATTTATAGAGTAAAACTTTCGGTTGGTTATATTTCTTTAAATATTCGCAATCCGCACTGATTTTCCCCCCTATTTCAACAACTAAATTCTATATTTTTATATGAACCTACAACAAAAGCAATAAAAAAAAAAGTTTTAGAAAAACACATTGCTCAGTCGAACACAAATTTCAATAAGTTTTAGTGGAATAAAATTCTTTTGACTTATGTTACTTTTAGTTTGTATAAAATTGTCAATTTCAAAAAACCTGAAGTTTTTCCTCCTAAATCCCACTGTGCATCGCAGCGTTCACGAAGTAAGGCAATAAACGCACTCCAAAGATTCCTCAGCAACTCAAAAGAAGCTACTTTAATACATCCAGTTGAGAGTTTTTGCATTTTTCCGCCACCCTATTTATGCAATTTTTCACTCTATCGTCTCAAAACTGATTGCCTTTGAAACTGCCTATTTTTTTTATTTTTTTTTACTTATCCGCGCGGTACTCGTAAAGCAGCTTCTTACTTATTTCTTTGTTGGCTGCATTTTTGCGCTACGGCAGTGTTTTTCTCCGCTGCTGTTTTTGTAGTTGTAATACTTGGTAATTGACTTGATTTGCTGTGCGTTTCATTCAGCAAACTTCTTTGCTTCAAATTCATTTTGTTTTGTTTCTACTACTACTTGCTGTTGCTGAAATTTCTCAAAACTTTACTTACAGGCATTCATTGCCTCTTGTAAATATGTCTATGCCATATTTTTTCTATAGAAAACCTCGTCACTTTACTTAGGGCCGTTTTCTGAAGTAACTTTTAACTTTAAAGCTCACTTTATATTTAAAGGTTCGATTAAAAAAAATAAAGCTATGTCTAAAGTTAAGCATTTCGATTATCGGTTTATGACGTATGCATGTTTCTTGCTTGTAAACCAATTTAAAACGGTTAATAAAATGCTTTACTTTAGACACAATCATAAATTTTAATGCAACCTTAAAATATAAAGTGAGCTTTAAGCTTACAGGTCACTTGAGAAAACGGTCCTTAGTCACATATGCATTTTACATGACTTCCGCCATCGCTGCCATTATTGTTATCAGCGAGCAGCGACAGGAAGGGCCTCATTGCTTACATTGCCAGCGCTTTGGTGGAACTGACAAGCAATTTTTTTTGCTCTTTCTCTCTTCTTTCTTTACTCCTTACTTCCTTTCTTCCTTTCTTTTTCATTCTTGCTAATGAACCTTTTGTCTGCTAGAGCATTTTTTTTTCTTGCATTTGCCTTTTTTTATACAAATGTAACTCATGTTCTGTTACTTTTTTTGCACCGCATTGCCTTGCTTGATGTGCGGGTGCGGCTTCGTGTTACTTCCTTGTGAAGTTATAAATTTTCATTTTAAATTTTTTTTCCAGTTTCCTTGCTCAGTATGCTCCTGCACTCGTTGTATGCCATTGAGTAGCTTGCGTCTGCCCTACCTTGGCGTTTATTATTTTATCGTATTATACATACTCTTTTGCTTTCTTTGGCATTTGTGAAGGCTCCTCATTTGCTTGAGTTGTTAGTGACATTGTTTGATGGATTTATGTGAGTACTTACTTACTTACATACATTCCACTCGCCTTCACATTGTCGCGGACAACCGCTCATCAACGTTTACTTCAATGATTCCACTCGAGCATTGTCTTTTGCAAAATCAGCGCTTTTTCTACATTTTTCAGTTACCTCAATGCTTCGAGCAGCGTGACTGTTTTTTCTGACTTGCATTTTTTATTTTAGAAATATAATATACTCACCAGCTTTTCCACAACAAAGTCGCTTCTGATACTCAGCGGCCTTCCACTTAATTTTTTCACTCACATACTTTTACTTGCCCTTGTTTGGCTGCATTTTTTTAATTCCACTTTATTTCATTTCTGTTGACGCCATCCTTCATTTTCTGCTTGGTAGTTATCCTTCGAAGCTCTTATTACTCCATCCATTACTACAGAATACTCCCATATGCTCTGCCGATTGTCCTATAAGTTTTGCAGTCTCATCAGTGTTCTTTGTATGTTTTCTCTCGTAGTTTCGAACAATTTTTAATTTTGTATGTTCTAATGCCTTTGTAAATAGGTTTTTCTTGTATTGCTATTGGTTACCGTTGCTAGGGAGTTTTTTCTTTTGCTGTTATAGTTATTGAATTTCTGCTTAATAGTCGCTAATGAGGAAGTGTGCTATTTAATTTTTTAGATTTTTTGCAAGGTAATTAAAAAGTCCATATTTGCGGACAGAGAAGAAATATAAGTTGCTATGGCAACCTATGGATTGCTGCCAGATGGTACAAAGTCGCAAAGTCATTCTGAGCGGTAGTCGACCGCATGCGATATCTAGTCTGTCGGGAGTCCTGGTCGGCCATTCATTTCGCATCACAGAATTTCCCTTCAGCTGCCCTTTCTACACACTGAACAGGGTACAGCTATAGAACTTTTTCTAACTTTTCCTCCTAGAAACTACAACTGTGGAGCCTTCAGCCAAATCTTCAGTACTACCTAGAACCTAGAACCTATTGTGAAAACTGCAGAAATATATAGTCAAAGGCTGCAACTACTAAATCTCAGCTTAGGGCTACCAAACCATTAAGCCTTACTTACTAGGTTTAACTTACTGCCATAAAATAAGGTACATATCTTCTGGCTCATTATCATTTTTTGCAGCTAAGAAGGTGTTGAGGAACCAAAATTGACTATACAAATGACTTTTATAAGTATGATTTAAAAAATAAAAGTCGGTGATTGGATTTTTATTGATGACTTTTATAAATAATTCTCGGTGAAAAAGAAACCGATTGGTATGTATCACTAAGTTTTAGAGAATTTCCTTCATTGTGAATTTTTCAATGACAGTTTTCATCAATAACTGTTATGTTCGGTTTTCATTTCATTTGAAAACTACCGAGTAAAAATATCGGTATCGATTGGCAAAAATATCGATATGGTATCGTATCGTATCGAAATTAATGTCGCTATCAACATATGACTGTAGTTTTAGCTACATATATTACCAAGTTTCAATATGTTGCTTGAACAAAATCGTTCACCAAAACGAAATCAAATTTAACAAGACACATAAAAATATTTATTGGTAAAATATTCTGAACGAAAATCTAAAAAGCATTGGTAAAGTGAAGTATTTTGTAATTTTTTTTTTGAATAATTTTCTGACACTTTCGCAGATTTTAGAGCTGGCTTTTGAGAACTTTTTCGGACTTTTTATGACGTTTGTTGTTTACTCAGGATTTTTCGCAATTTGTGCGAATTTTCCGCATATTTGTGTGGCTTTTGGGGACTTCTCGAAATTTTTTGAATTTTGACTTGTTTATTCCCGGTAAATTTCTTCATCTTAAAGTTGTATGATATTATAAGTCACCTGCTTATTTAAATTTTCTGCGATTTATTACAAAATATTGATACTCAGCACGGTCAGAGTTTTTAAGTTATTTATTTAATGCCAACACAAAATGCCAATACACTACTCACAACAAGAAAAAAACCCATAAATACCTATAGTCACACCACAAAATGGCCCGATATTGAATTCAAATCTTTCAACAAAAAAGAATGTACTTCAACTTAATTCCACAGCTGACTTGTCTTCACGTTGTTTAGTGAGGCATAAATTCCTAGAGATTTCTCACTTCCTACGCCTACCCAACTCGATGCACAAAACCCGATTTTCCAATATTGGTTAGTCGAATAAAGTTAAGAATAAATTAAAGTTATTTGCATTTTTAGTAGGAAATTTAATTTGTAATACGTGCGCAAAGACAACAGAATTGGAAAATGCTAAAGGCAAAGCTGGTTCTCTATTTCTTTATTTATTTACTCCACACAAGGAGGAGGTCTGCGATGAGTTGGTGGCTAGAAGTTAATCGAAAATAATAAACTGTAAATAGAATGCATGAAATCAATTGAAATGTGTAGGGAACTAACTGACTTGCTTGGAAATAAGTTGCAATTAAAGCGAAGGGTGAAAGTTGTTTGTGTATGTATGTGTGTGGGCGAGTGGGTTTTGGCAAGGACTATGCTAGTTATTATTTTATAGACATATACGTATTTTCGTTAGTTTGCTGCTAGTTGGAACTCTAAGAACTCTGCATTCTCCTGAAGAGTAGAAAAGCTTTTGTATCGTTCTGTTTGTGTTGGTTTGCTGCTTGTGTGCACCTTGGCTGCTCCCCATTTATTTGCTTTGTTTGTAAACCAATTCGGTTGCTGGGTTAACCACAACAACACCATTTCATGTTTACATACCAGTATACATACATATATGTATGTACTTGGTTTATTGCCTGGCCAGTCATTCGATCACGTCGTTCTAACAATAAAATAATCTAAATAATATAATTGAAATCGGTTGAGTTGTTATCTGGTATTGTAGTGAATTTGAATTTACGAAAGCATTCAAGTCCAGTGAGTGGAAATGAAATTGCTAATAAATGAAATAAATGAATTTTGATTAAGAAAAAAAAATATGGAAAAGTAAATTTAAAAAGTACCGAAAAAAATTATTTAAAAATGCGAATAATTTAAAAAAACAACAACAAAAAAATTCAGCTGCAGGATAACAACATTAAACAAGTGAAAAATTAATGAAATGAAATACTTTGGGCAAAGGGTCGTTGAAAAGGGGTTAGCAGGGCAGATTTGCTTAAAAACTAAATACAGAAAATGCACACGAGGCTTTAGTTTGGAGCTCTTGTTAATCGACTGATCGACTTATCGATTAATAAATTAGCAACAGTTGTTTAAAAAGAGTAAATTTCGCTTAATCTATTAACCGTTCCTATTAAACTTTTTCAACTAACCGCTCATAAGCAAAAAGTCGACTGACCGTTGATTTTCCATCTTTCGAATAGTTTTGTTCTTTTAATAAAAATTTATATTTTAAAATTTTTGAAACTTATGCTTGTCTCGATATTATTATTGGTGCAGCTCTTGTTTTCTTAAGATTTTATGTGAGGCTTTATTTAGGGCCATATTGATAGATATCGTTATCGATAACTGCCTATATCGCACCACACTTCGCTTATATAGATTTTTTTCCTTCCGAAACCAAAACTATTTTTTCGTAAAAAAAACCTTCAAAATGGCATTTAAAAGCCCGAAAGCGCTTCTTAAAGTACCCTATATTTTTTCGACATTTCGTATGTATGTATGTATGTACGTATGTTGTGTGAAACATTGCGTGTAATTCACTTTTGTTAAAAATAAATTGTTTGCATAGAATTTTATTTATGTGGCAAATTAAAAATTGTATTGAATCAATTTGCTGGCTTGCCATTTTGCATTTTGTGACAAATAAAATCAATAACTAAGGAGATTACTTTGTGTTTTTATGAATGCAAAAAATGATGCACGCACACTTGCATATGAACGAATTCGCACGAAATACATTTATAACGGAGATAGTATAATGTTTAGCCGTTTTATTTGGTTCTAAAATGTCATCTTATACATACATATATTTTATCACAAAAAAGTTACCTTAAAAGTGAAAAAAAAATCGTTTTATTTCAAAAGCTTGATTATTTACTGTAGGTTTTACTAAACTATATTGGATCAATAACTTTTTGTTGCTTACAGGCGCCGAGAGGTTTAAATCTTATTGTTAGCCTCGCTGGAGAGCTGGGAAGAAAGCGCTTAAGCGATTGACGACGTCATCCTCCAAACAGTAACGGGAATAGAGGGATTTAAAATCGTACCATACGTGGTCCTATTTTGCATTATCCCGGTCATGATGCCTATCAAAGCCGAGAGTTGGTGCTTAGCCAGCTGAAGAAGCTCCTTAACCGCCCCCGGTCGACCACCAACCAAAAGAGCTTTGTATGCCATTTGCTGCTTGGACGAAAATTTTTCTTCTCAGCTCTCGAGCTTTATATTTTATTTGCGAGTTTACAAAAAATTACACCGAAACTGTCACAACGCCGAAACAGGTTGGGGTTCAAACCAAATTTGACAAGGGATGACGGAAAATCGTTCTACAATACATAATTTTTTAACTCGCAAGTTTAATTCGCTTTACTCATAAAAATTATTTTCCCTTGCATATGAAGCTCCGGAGCTGATATTTCCTGCTCGTGAGATTACTTTTTTAACTCTCGAGTTTACTTTTTAACTCTCGAGTTTACTTTTTAACTCTCGAGTTTAAAATTTTTTACGCACAAAATTTACTTTTCCTAGCGATTGAAGCTCAAGAGTTCTCAATTTTCTGCTCGCGAGCCCTATTTTTTAGCTCGCGAGTCTCCAGCAAGTGATAACAAACAAAATCCTCCTGCGTAAGAAGAAGAGAGCCAAATAAATTTTTTCTTGCGAGTTTTGCTGTATTTACTCTGTGCATGCATGCATTTCTGAAAGAAATCCCGTAAATTTAATAACTGAAACTCATGAGTCTTATATTTTTCACTTGTAAATTTTTTTTTTAACTCACGAGTCCCTCTTTTTGATTCAGCATAGGAATTTATGGCGTACGTTTTTCAAGAGCATTTTATTTTTAGCTCGCGAGTTTTATTTTAAGCTCGCTAGTTTTATTTTTTGGCTCGCGAGTTTTATTTTTTTTAACTTGGAAGTTTTATTTTTTTATTTTGTGAGTTTCAATTAGCCTTTTCCTGATTTTACTATTCATATACATATTCACTTTTGGCTATTCTCATTTTCATGTATACGAAATTTTCCTGCTCTTATACAGCAATGGAAAACTGCTCAAAAAAAATAATTTCCGATTACGTTGCTCAATCTGCTATTACCAGCGAGCTGTGAAATCCTTTCAGGCAATGCCTCAAGTGAAAATCCTTAAGGTGACTTCAAGTACTGCCCGCGAGCTTAACGCATTGTTTAGTTCTACCCATTTCCCTTCCACTCGCGCTTAACAAGTTGCACCAGCAAAGGACTGCGAAGTAACGCAAGAAACATGAAAATCCGTTTCGGGCAACACAACGGGTACACTTCCTGCCACCACGATAACTACAATACAATGTGCAGAGCCGACCAGCCACCCACTTTGCCGCATTCCAGCGTCGTCTACAGTTGAGGTGTGATGTTGCTGCCCCAGGCAAATACTCTCGGTGGTAGTGGTGCTGGTGCTGGTGTTGTGGGTGAGTGCCATTCATAACCACAAGTAGTAAAGTGAGAATCGCCGCACGGAGCAAACAGCTACGAAGCAACAACAACCACCCATTGATTGGCTACAACTGCTGCCGCAGAACTGATTTGGCTGAAATTACGGTGAAGGCTTCATTGCATAGCATTCCATTCATGAAACTCACTGGCCAAGGCAGAGTGGCTGCCCCTAAAAGCATGCAACACCAGCAGTGCACTGCCACTGCATCCTGTTTTGGCGTGAAGTGGTGTTAGTTAGCTGGCGTAACCACTACCGCGGACGATCTCTTGACCTCCTTACGCCATTCAAATGCTGCCAACAGCTGTTTGAAACACCGAAAATATGTTTGTGTGTGTGTGTCTAAGGTGTATGGGTGAGTGCGACGACATCAACACCAACCGCAAACAAGCTATTGCGTTGCCAGTCAAGTCATCAACCCATCAACCCATCAACCCATCGACCACTCAGCCAGGCAGTCAGTCCGATAGCCAACCACCTCCTAACGCCATTATCATTTGTGGTTGGGAATATCAGCTGCGCAGACAAAAGCAACCAAAGCAATGCAAGCGACTTTGCACTCTGGGCGAATATTGAATCTGAATTACTTAATCAGCGTGACTGTTATACACTTGGCGCTTGAGGAAGTCAGTTGGAGGAGGAGGTTGGTACTTGCGGCTATGGCCACAAGCAACATTCAGGCTGTAATATCCTGTGAGTAGACGAAATCGGAGGAGAGCTAAGCCGGAAGCTGTGTCAAAGACACGCACACATACAGACACACTTAAAGCAGTAGCCAGTATGTAATTGTAGTTGTGTTTTGTTGATGGCTGGGATTGTTGTTGGTTGCTGTTTTTGGTATTCGTATTATGTTGTTGTATTACTTCTTGCCTCTGCATTTGTATCTGTATTTTGGCTGTCTGCTGCGTTTCCTTTTAACTTGATCTCCTGCCCAGTTCAGTGGGGCGCGTTGTGCGTTGTGGAAAACAG
Source organism: Rhagoletis zephyria (assembly GCF_001687245.7). Classification (NCBI taxonomy): domain Eukaryota; kingdom Metazoa; phylum Arthropoda; class Insecta; order Diptera; family Tephritidae; genus Rhagoletis; species Rhagoletis zephyria. Next base: position 116,862 of record NW_016157950.1, read on the forward strand.
GATGTGGTCGCTGCGCAACATTCACAGCTCAAAGCGGATGGCATCGAGCAAAGGAAGTTGACGCAGAGCCCACGCGCGATGTGCGGTTGGCATGGAATTTAATTTTTCTTCTGAATTCCTCTTCGTCCGTTTTTGCTGAAGAGTATTGCAGCAGCGGTATTTGAATAAAATATTAACGAGTAACTTAGGAATTTTAAAGAAAATGAGTAAAGGCTTCAGCCATATCTACAAAGAAACCAATAGCTTTAGGTGGTATTGGGCGTGGTATTTTAATTTTAAAATTGAGAAATATATGCTTGCATTTTTGCAATCCAAAAGCAGCTTCAAAAAGAGCGTTGTAAAAACAGAGGAATTAAAATTTTTTGAAAAAAAAAATTTTTTTTTTTAATAACTCATATTTAGTAGCGAACATAAAATGTTGAAACCAAACTAATAAACTACTTATTTAAAATTTAAATCGCAATACATTTACACAGCACTAATTTTGTTTATTTTTCTTCTTATTTCAGGTAAGACCGAATAAATGAAAAAAAAAAACATTATTATTACCGGATTTGTAAGTACAATTGTAAGTAGAAATTTATGCGAAAGTAAAATTACCAAATTTTTTTAAATCATATGTATAGTTTTCAGTTTTGTTGAGAGGAGGCTGTTAAGTCCTAGCCGAATTCGTGCCTTTTCGAATGAGAGTCTAGGCACGGGTCTATGCCTCTTCTTCAGTCGCCCAAGTGCCGTTTTGCGTGTAGGGGTGGGTCGTTTCTAAGCAGCGCATTGTTGCGATAGTTCCGGGAAAAAAGCCGAGGCAGCGTGAAATAATCCCAAAATATGCCAAAATATCTGAGAAAGTATCAAGAAAAGTCCTCAATCAGCAATGAAAGTTAAAAAAAATACCAAAAGTGCCCAAAAGATTAACTGAAAGTTCTGAAAGGTTCCGAAGGCTTTCCGAATATCACGGTACGGACCTAAAACACATTTCAAAATTATTCCGAAATTTCACCTATAAAAAATAAAAAATTCCTGAAATATTGCTAAAATCTGGAATGGTTTCGAAAAAAATTTCGAAAAGCTTCAAAAAATTTCCGAAGTGGAAAATAAAAAAAATAAAATTTCACGTAAATATTGAAAGTTGGGAAAACTTCCCATAGAAAAACGAGTGGAAATAAACAGTTTCGGGTTAGATAACGAAAACTCCGAATAAAATCGAAGAATACCACTAAAAGTTTCGAGTGAAAGGTATAAAGTCAGAAAAAATACCAAAATTCCCGAATAAAGGTGTAAAATTATGAAAAATATGGAACATCCCGAACGGTCTCGAAAAAATTGAAATAAATGACCTCTGTGGAAGATTAAAAATTTCGGAAAATACCTATTTGTTCGGAGATTTCGAAAAATCCCGAACAAGTTTCGCAACAACCGAACCGAATCGCCAAAATTCTTAAATGGTTCCGAAAAATTTCTAAAAACAATCCTGAAAACCCATAAAAGTTTCGAAAATAAGCCAAGAAGATATTGGAAAATCACGAAAACATTTTGAAAAGAGCCAATAAGGTTTAAGCAATAATTTCATTCTTCTAAGATGCTTCGAATTTCGTGGCCTAAAACAATCTCAATTGAGCAGTGGCTCAGAAAGACTATCATGGGTAGGCCAAAATTTGCGCAAAGAAGTCGGCAGTATTACAAAGAAGGCCTTGGAATGGAGTCCTCTTATCGGCGGAGGCAGGTCTCCCGCGAAATGTGGAGAAGAACAATCGGTCGAGAGGCGTAGCAGCTGGGGTTAAGCTGAAAGAAGCTCAAAGCGATTGCCAGTAACAGAACCAGATGCCACATTTCTTCGAGGGCATTAAAGGCAATGAAAGACAAGACAATGGAAAATGTAAATTATTGTACTTTAAGCATAAATACGTATCCTAAATTCAGGATTGTTCAGAATAGGTTTTGAAATTTCTAGTCGATAAAAAAAACCTTGCTAGAGACAAAACGAAATATTTAGTAGAGGTTATCCAAATACATATGTCAGAACAGGCGTGATCAATGAAGCAAGTTAAAGGAAGATATTTAATTTGCGCCCTATTCACAGCTGTTGGTTATGAGTTATCTCTGTAAGTACACCTTTGTGGCACTTGCCTCCAATCACATGTTTGCATATACATAGATATGCAAATTAATATATTCAACTACTTCACAAAAAAAACTTGCTTACATTTATCTTACTAACCAAAATTTCAAAATTTTCATGTAAATTGATTAGAACCTTTTTCCAAAAATAAAATCAACAGCTGTACCACTTACAGACAGCCATTAAAATGAGCATAAATAAAGGAAACAATCAATTTTTTTTTTTAAAGTAATACAAGCACATAACGATCTCAAAAGTACACACAAATGGAAACGAAACAACCGTACTGAGTACGAATGTAGTACTTCAAAGTGTTGTAGAGTATAGACACTGCGGCGTATGAGTGACCTGGATATCCGACACTCAAAGCGATTTCACATCGATTCTGTAAACGCAAATATATATACGCATATGTATGTATAGTGTTGTGGCTTTGTATATACCTACTCATATTTATACTACTTATGCTTTATATGTAAATATAATAGCATATTCATATGAGCTTTTTACGTGCGTTTTTAGTGTGAAAGCTCAAAGTGCTGAAAGCAGCCACCAAATCGCAGTTGAAGTGTAGCCATTTTACACTTCAATAGATTTACAACGAAAGTGTAAACATTGAGTCGCATACATACTTGGTCTTGGAAATAAATAATTCGTACAAACCTTTATATACATACATATATATATATAGGGGTATGTGTATGTATATATGTATGTAGTATGTATGCATATAAATACGTGAAATGAGGGTGTTGTTATTCCCACTTTCGGGGTGGCTTACGAAGCATCATGCAAGTAGTGGTAGAGTGCTGTTGTCTGGCAATATTTTTTATCGAGAATGAGTTCAGCTCAATTAAAAATATTTCCAATCAACCCCTAGAAGCTAAAATAAACTTTTGAAAAAATAGCACCTTTTACAAAAATGATTATAAGCTTAGTAAAATTTGTGAACATTTACGGATGAAGTTAATTTTGTTTATTGGTGTATATTGCCAATGAAACATCCTTCTAACTTCTGTGATAATTTATAAGAGTTTCTCGAACTTGGTGGACAAGTGAAGGATTCCAGGAAGTCATACTAGTTTCCAAAAATCAGTGCAAAGTTTCCGTAACCTATATCTGGAGAGCACCGTTTAATTGCTGAGATCTAAAGCAGTTTCTTTATACTCCAAAAAGAGAGGAGACACTTCCATTTATCCCCCAAACATAATGCCTCGCTTTCGCATCGGATGACAACCGATGCTGATGTGACCAAGTTGTATACTTCTACTGGATGAACTTTGGAAGTGCATAAAGTTCATTGGATATAGATTTATACATACATACATATGTATGTATATAAGTCAATCCATATTAAATCGAGCAGTGGTTGGAATCAACAATTTTTGATTTCGATGAATTTTGGTCAGAATTTTTTTTGTCGTATAACGAAGCTCTGTCGAAGGAAAAAAATAAACTTTTTTTGAAAGTTATGCAAATTTCTAAATTTAAGATTTTCCGGGATTTTGAAAGTTTACTTTTTAAATACATATTTCAGAAATTAGTATAGTTACAAAAAATTGTGCTGGTCTCTGGTCTGGTGATATTTAGGGCTATAAAGAAAATAATATACATATAAAGTATACATATCGCTAAACACAAAAAATACAGAATTTTGAAATTAAAAAAAAAAATCGTAAGAACAAAAACGAAGCGTTGCAAAGCGTTGATGATCGCTGAAGACTAAAACTACCTTATAGATACTACTGCCGCTCTTGACAGCTGTGGAGAATAGTCAGACAGAGCCTTTCTGCATAGCTTACCATTATTATAAGTGGCAAAATTTCCCGCGCTCTGCTTTGCTCACTTAACGTTCAGAGCCATAGTCAGCCGATTCTGGGTAGGGTTCACAATTTGCTGACGACTTGCTAAAAAGTTTTGCATCAAAGGATAAGCACCATAGTGAGAGTGCGAGTGTAAAATAATTTAAAAGTTATCTTCTGAATAGAGCGGATCAGAGTTTTTAAATTACCGAAAATTCGTATGCGGTTTATACATACGTACATGTACATACATTTTTCGAATCTTAAATTACAGATGTCATAAAATTTATGTCCAGTGCTTTAAATTGCTTGAAGGGTATGTAATGTTTTTAATAAAAAAAAAAAAAAATTATGTCTCTTTTAAATGGTACTTTCCATGTATGTTAAGTTTCTAAAGAATTGAAAATGTATGATATTTTTTATTATGTTATACCAAAAAATTATATCCAGTTTTAAAACGTCGTAAAATTTATGTCCAATTTTTAAGTGTTGTAAAATTTATGTACCGCTTGGAAATGAGCAAAAATGTTTGCTATTTTTTATTTGCGGCTTATAAGAACATATATATACATATATTCTGATTTATTACCAGAAAATTGTGTCAAGTTTTCAAATTTCGTTAAATTTGTGTTCAATTTTAAAGTGTTGTAAAATTTAAGTTAAATTACAAAATAATTTTAAGCAGTTTTACATCATATCCTCATTTTAAGATTAAAAAATATTCAAAATAAATAGTGTCAATTTCACTAACGTCTACTCGATGTTGATGTATGTACCCTAACAACACGAGCATCATCTCCAGGCTAACTGCTCATTCAATTACGCTATTTGTTTACAGAAATCAGGCCTCGAAAAAATGGAACACATGCAGATTAAAATTCTCTTGGAAAATGCGAGAAAAAGGACTCACCTCAAAACACACTTTATGTGTTTTCGCATTCATGGAAATCCCTCTCGATACAATTTGACGCACACGCATACACGGATCTGACATTAATAAAACGAAAAAACGAAAAACAAAGCAGCCACAACTACTGCTGAACACTTCAAAATCAAATACATCAGAGCGTAGGAAGGCGCGTTCACATACAAGCAAGCATACGTATGAGCGAGAGTGAAAGCGCACAAGATTGGCAAACAAACCCAATTGCTGTGCATAAATCAAAAATGAAATGAAATGAAAAAATAAAAATGGATGCATACAAAGGTGTTTATGTACATACAAATATATGTAGGTATAGAACGTGTGCCTGCTCCAGCGAAATTGATAAATGCCAGTCGTCAACGCATACATAAACATAAAAGCCAACATGAATGTCGATAAACAGACGAGTGAAGTTGCGCATACGCCATGTACAACTCGTATGTATGGAAGAAAATCGTTGGCAAGGCAAACAAATTTGTTGCATACTCTAAGGCTCATGTAGTGAGTCAAACAGAAAAGGGAATGCGAAGGTAGTAGCAATAGATGAACAGGTGCGGCGCCCTTTTCGAAAAATTGAGCTGGCGGTGGTTGCGAACGAGTTGCTGGCCGTTTGTCGATTCATTCTGAAAAAAAAAGTCATGAATTCAAAACGGGTAAACGAGTTTATTGATATGACATACAAATAGCAATCACACAACAACAAGCAGTTAAATCCACTGAACATACAATTGAAAGCAATATATATGTATGTACATACATACACACCTACAGAAGCATGAAAAAAAAGAGAGTGAAAAAATAACAGCCATCAACTGCTAGCAGCTAACAACATTTAGTCATAACTAACTTTACATGGCTGTATGCATTTGTGGCGCTGCAACTGTCAGGCAATTTCGTATATGTAATTCGTTTGCTTGTCTTTTGAATTCTGCATGGCGATTTGTTTCATCTCACAAACGTCGCATTGCCCGCCATCATCGTTCTCCCCCCCCCATCAATCAATGTCTGTCTGCCACGTTCTTCTCACCTGCGCCATTTTTTTTTGAGTTTTGGCATTTTTTTTTTGCTGCTTCGTTTGCTGCTGAAATTGAGTACAATTTTTTTTTTGTTCCTTTCCTGTTTTTCTTTCAGTTTGTCTATTCATTCGTGTCATAAGTGAAACATTTTTTACCAACATACATATCTATGTATGTATGCATGTACATTTATAGGAGTATGCATGTATGCTGTCAGCAGTGGCATTCAATAGCAATTGCAGCCATTTCTAGTTGGTTGATTGACTCGAAGTGGGCGGGGTGAGCTGTTGCTGAGGTGGATGAGCTAAAGTGAATTGCACCTTTGTGCAATAGAAATGCGGTTTAGTAGTGTTTTGCATGTGTGTGTGTGTGTGTTTTAACATGTTTTTATTGAAATTAAATTGTATATTTAAAAGATGTTTCTCTTCAGTATTCAAAAGTCACTTAAACTATCAGAATTAAAAATTTAAGCCGATCGCTCAACTGTTGATATTTTATGGTTCTCAAAAACTCGGCACCAATTTATTGGAAAATTCCTAAGGATTATGTAAACAATTAGAAAACCTGCAATGACCGTCTCCAAAATATTTTAGTATTTACTCCTGTTAGTTAGTTTACAAACACAATATTCTTTGTGAAAGTCAGGCCACGAGACCAGAGCGCCATGTCCTTATTTAGGGATATACATAATTTCATGTCAGAGTCTTGATCCTGTCTAGCAAATTTTTGGGATACCCTTGTAATTCCGTTTTTCAATGTGAGAAATACATGTCTTCAAAATAAGAATGGCTTTATTGCTAAAAATACTTTGGTTCAGTTGAGATACTGCATAGGGGATAGGAAAAAAATTTTGTTGTCAGCTTAATCGTTAGAAAATTAGAGGCTACAAACTCCTACAATAAGGCTTTGTTTTAATTAACTTTTTTGATTTTAAATTTTTATAGAAAAATTGCAGCGTTAACTTCACCATCATTATGGATTTATTTATCGATATATTTATTAGTAATGTTATCAGTTTATCTCACGATCGTAATTGATGCTTTATGGAATATTATTAACGATTTCTTCCATAAAATATATATATTTTTTTTCAAAAAAAAAAGTATTGCAAATTTTTAAGGATATTCAAGCATAAAATTTTAAACTATTTTCCATACCCATTCGTCCTTTTGCACCAAAAAATTTAATTTTTTTTTAATTCTGCAGGGTTTTCTCTTTTATTTAGTCGCATTATTAACCTACATTGCATTAAAATTTTTTAATAATTTTTTGCATTAATTATATTTTTCAAATTTCAAAGTCCTTGAAAAAATTCCTGACGTCAGAGTGAAAAATTGAAAAACGCAGTTTTACTATATTTTTCCCATATTTTTGCGTATATATTTATTTTTGTGTGTGTAAAATTCACTGTCGCACGGTGTTATCGACACTACCACTTTGTGGTTAGTGATATAAAAGTTGTATCAAAATCACTATGAATACTACTATGAATACCGTATCATAAACAACCAATGAAATTTACTTCCCATTATGGTTTTTGTAGGATGCGCCTTTTTTGTAATCGTCATCGTAAACTTAATTGTATTCGTAATCTAATTTTTATTTTTTTGAAAGGCATTTCAATATTTTTTTGTATGAAGCGGTTGAAAATTTGAAACACACATACTAAATGAATGAAATAAGGAATGAAAAAAGGAAAAAAAACGCAGTGAAGACTAGAGTTTCAGGATTTTCAAAGAAAAATTAGTTAATTTTGTCAAAGACTTTATGAGCTTTTGCTTTTAGCACTAGCATCACCGATCACCAAATCCCAGGTAGTCCAGAGGCGTAAGTCGCAAATATGCTCAGTGGCTTCTTTTCATAAACATCTATCTTACCTGGGTTGCGGGCATGCCCCCTCGGAGTCGTTAAAAGAAAAATTGTTTTGAATTTTCTTGGACTGACAAGGAAAATGTGTTCGGATATACATATTTGCAAAATAGCCAGGGAACTCTGGCCTGACTATTTCAGGTCGAATACACTACACCGGCATAATACATAGGTCAAGGGCAGAAGTATTTAGAATTGTAGAAACTATTACAGGCCAATGGCCCATAGGCAAACATGCAGAGAGAATGGAGCTCCCAAGTAATAAAATATGCCGCCGCATGCCACTATGTAGAAGGTAGCGGGTCTAGCGGCTGTCAAGCATAAAACACTCGAAAGACACATCCAAAGACAACTAGCAGGATCTTTTATAATTGATATTGGCAAGTCATTAGGGAATCAAAATGCTTTGACCGAGTAATCTAGATATATGCTAGGAGAAATTTAGCATTCCCAACCTTCTGTTTTAAAGTACTTCCAAAAGTTGTTTCATTTCATTTCAAAGATCATATTCTTCATAAAAATTAACTCAAAATACAACTATAAATACATTTGTATGTATGTATGTATATTAAGTGTGCATATCTACACTTGTATGCATTTTGCTTCAGGTGGCTTTAATTTTGCTTCAAAAATTTTTCTTTTTTTAGGTATATTAGGGAAGTGCGCCATTTGAAAAAAAAAACGCTCAGCATTTTCTACATTCAAATGCGTTAGAACCGCTGAAAAATCTTTTGTTAGAAATTCTAGTCTCATGAAAATCGGTTGAAATTGTTTGCGATAGCGTGAATGGGGAATTGTTAACACTAACTGCCTTTCTAACAGCAGCTCTTATTGCCAGTGCTCTGTGCTGCATAGCAATAAAACCAAAGCGCAGCTGTTGGTCGCCTATTCCTTTTTGTGCACCGTTTTCAAATAGTAAAATTAGATAGTTTAGATGTTCCTTTTTATATATTTGCATACTGAGTTTTATTTTTTTTTTGCCGTTGAAGTCCTGTATTTTTTCGCCTAATTTCAGTTACCTACTGTTAGTTGCGTAGCCTTTTCTTGCAGTTCGGTTTGTTTGCCTTTAGGTGGCTCCCTAAATATAGGGATAATACTACTATCTGCTCTTTCAGCTGCCATATGTTTTTTTTTCTTCCTTTGCTCCATTTTTGGTTTTGTTGCCAGTGGCTCTTTTACTCACTCGATTGTCTAAAAACTGCTGGTAGCTGCCTGACTGTTAGTGATATTTTTACCATTTCTATTTGAGCCATGTGATGCGCTGCTGCACACTGCTACATAACTGCAGGGTATTTTGTTTGCCTTTGCTGGTGGTGGTAGAGAGTAGTGTGTATTCTTGTGCTACACAACCCGTATCTATACATAGTACGCGTTCCTTTGTTTGGGAGCGCTAATCCTTTTCAGGCTTTGCCAGTGTCGAAACATATTCTCCTTGTTAATGGCAAAGGCCTGCTATTACATTTCATCTCTATAAATTGCTGATGCTAGTTTGGCATACAACTTTAAATAGTAATTTTTTACTAAGATAATTTTTAACAGAACATATCGAAGAACTTGCTAAACCTCTAAAATCAAAGCTTGACCTTTTTTTGACTATTCTGTGGAATTTCTTCTTGCCATAAGAAACAATATTTCTATGACTATCCAAAGCTTTCCGAAGCCTGAAATTTGTGCCACTTCAAATTAAAGTTGATCACAGAAAGAAGAAAGTTAAAAAAAAAAAACAAAGAGGCAGATAAAAATTTGCAGTTGGTAGAAAAAAATCCTCATAGAAATATCATTTCCTTATCATCCTTTGACATGCGGAGCCGCGTGCACACAAGCATTCAAGCGTACGTCCGCACGTGCATACATGCGTCGAAACTCCAAAGCTTAATAGTCCATTCTCAGTGCATTTAGTAAAAATTAACAGAGAAAATGTCAGCATAAATTTAGCAGAAAAAGAAGCTTTAAAAATAGCAGCAAAGAGATAGAGCGGCAAAAAAATCGTTTCAGCAAATTCGAGAATATAAAAAACTCATGATGTGTTGAAAGCGTAATTTAAAAACCTGATTTATTTCTGTTGAAGTATTGAAGATATGAAACTACGCTTTGAAGATTTGATTAACAAAATTTTACTTCTTCGAAAGTTTCATAGAATGTCTTCTATTTCAAGAGCTGTTTTTGCGGTGCGAATATGTGAGTTTCCAGTGTGTGATATACTAAAATGCTTACCGGGAAAACTTTTATATCTACTATCCATTACGAATTAGATAAAATAAGTTATTATTAATTTAAAGAGCGAAGTCTTGATCAGTGTGAACCACTGCAAAGCTTGACAAGTGCTTCATTATCCTGCAGTATGAAAGCCTGTAAAAATTCTAAGATCGTGTCTAGTAAGGCAGAGGAGTGATTTAGTTGTTATAGCTAGGGGTACAAGTTATAACCTGACTTTTACTTTTCGTATTTCACCAGTAATATTTTACGCCCTTTTTTATACAGAGATAAAATAATTTCGCCAAACGGAGCTCCACGGCAGATCGATGAAGGCTCGTGGCCTTTTGATTCTCTGTGAAACCACTTTCCTGGAAAAAAAAATATCTATATCTTTATTGCCTATGATACCACTATGTTCTGCTATATGCAATCGCACACCATATTTAAATTGAGCTCATGTGCTTTTAAAGCGAGGGGCGCTGCCCGGATGTAGGCTGTAAAGCTTTCAAAAACCAAAAGATTCTGAGAAAGAAATCACGAATAATCTCCACAAGTCTCTGAACACTAAGGAAAAATCTTCAAAAAATTCCTCATCTAGTTTTCAAAAAACTAAAAGATGTAGTTCTCTAGGTAAAAAAAAATCCCGAAAAAATACCCAGAAATTCTAGCTCAGTATAGAAAACCATTCGCTGTTGAATTTAAATTTTCCTAATACCATTTGTAAGAAATACAAATTTAATGATTTTAGATTTTTCCTTTTTTTCGGGGCTTCTCTTTCGAAAGTTTTAGAATTACTAGAATATTATGCAGAATTTTTCGCAATTATTCGGAACTTTTAGGGATTATTCGGCACGTGTCGCAATTTTTTTAGTATACTTCAGAATCACTTAGGCCTTCGAGGCCTTAGGGGATTTTTGGGATTCTTATAATCATACGGAATTGTTTGGAGCTTTTCAAGACCGTCGGAATTTTTTTTAGACCTATCGTGACTTTTTTGGACTTTTCGGTATCATTTGGAACTTTTCGGGATTTTTTGGTTACCAATGCGATTTTCTTGGAACCTTAGGTTTTATTAGGAGCTTTTCAGAATTTTTCAAGGATTCCCTGCATTTTTTGGGGGCTTTGAAGATTTTTCGAAATTTTTTGTAACTTTTTGGGATTTTTTTTGGGCGTTTCGGAACTTGTTGGAGTTAATTGTAACCTTGCGGGAATCACGGACCCGAAGAGCATGTAGAAATCCCAAAAATTGTTAAGTGACACGAAAAATTCCAAAAAAATCTTGCAAAGTCTCAAAACAACATGACCAGAACATCATGAAGCCTTTATTTATTATCAAAGACAAAAAAATGGTAAAACAAACAATAAAATTAAGAAATTACTTTTTATGCAAAAAAACACACCCTGTCCAATGCTCATATAAAAATGTACCGTTATTTTATTCATGATCTTAACTGAACCAGTTAATTATTGAGGGACCACACTTGAGGTACCGAGGAAAAAAAGAAATGTCTAATACGGTGCGCGTGGTTCGAAGTTTTCCAGTAACATACTTAAAAAAAAAATATATATTCTGATGAATTGATGACCTTCCAGGTTTCTTTAAAGTCGGTTAAAAATAATCAGTGTTTCTTTCTCAAAAGTAAATTTTTTATTAAAGTAAATTATAGTATCAGTTTTAATTTAATGCAAATATATGCACTCGTAGCAATAGAAAAATACAACTGCAAATAATATTTTTGAATAATAACAAAATTAATTGATTTTCATTGATGATTGCTATCACTTCACTATCGATATTTCTCCTTCGTATAAAAGTGTTACCGAGATATACAATTAAAAACTAGTTTAAGCTATCTACACTCCAAAGCTAAAAAAAAATACCCCTCTCTTAGTGAAAAATCTCACATGTTCTCAAAATTTTTAAAAGCGAAATAGGAAAATCCCTAAATCAAAAAAAAAAATTTTCTGCATTTCTTTTTTCTCTTCACTACTCCAACCAGTTGCTTCGAAAATTTAATACTAACTAAAACTTGAATGTTCTAGACACTATTTCTTTCATCCTTTGCCACTTTCGTCCTTTTTGTAGAGTGGTATTGCTTGCACTTGAACTTACTCAACGCCGCTTATCCGCTTAGTCGCATGTACGAACATTGATAATTCCTGCCAGCTTTTGGCAATTCCTTCGCTCATTTCTCACTGCCTGCAATTTTTCATTCGTTAAATCTAAGCCAGATTTGGCGCGCCAGGTTTTTTTTTGTTTTTTTTTTAATTGTTTTTTTTTTTTTTCTTCTTGGGTATTTTAATCGTCTAAAACATGCGTGAGTTGTTTTCATCCAACGGATTGACTTGAGATACGTAACTGTCTGTCTGTCTGGTTTTGGTAAGCTGGCGTCTGTCTGCATTTCTTATCGCTTATTGCTGGAGTTTGTTGTGGCAATGAAATTATTTTTTATTTTCCGATGTTTTTCACCATTTCTCAGAATTTCCCATTATTTTTCTTCCTTTCGTCTAGCACTCAAGTTATTTATCTGCTTTTGTCAAAGGCTATACAATGAGTGTGGTCGATTTTGTGAGACAATGAAATTTTTCAATGCAATTTTTGTATTATCCTAACTGGCCAAACACGTCTGCCAAAGTTGGAAATGTTGTGAAAACAAGTTTAAATTTCTTTTCGTACTCAATAAATATGACAATTGAAGTTGGCGTCGGTTGGTTTTTCTTGCATTCTAGGTTGTTTTTTTTTTGTATTTTCCTTCAGTTTCTTTGACAATTGGCGTATATTTTTCTGACAGTTTATGGCAATTGCTTTCGGACAGTCAAACTCAATAACTTCGACAAAGTTAGGCGTTTAGTACAGTTGCTGTAAATTTTGGATTTTTTATTTACAGAGTCGATAAAACAGGGACCTTAGTTAAAAGGGGTTAGGTTGATTAGCTGAGAAGATAAGTGTAGGCACTTAGCTAATTTTAGAAACTTGTCACGTCGCTTGTTTGATGGCATAATTACGATCCGAACATGATTTTCTCTTGAATTAAAATTTTCCAATATTTTATGAGCAGAAAAACCCAGAATTTTTTTTTAATGTAATTTTTAAATTTGAAATTTTTCGAGGCATTTCTTGGGAGCCTTAGAGTCATCGGAATATTTTTGAGATCTTTTCGTCACCCCCTCGGGAGTTTGCAGTATTTTTTTTTTGGAGCTCTGCGGAATTTTTCTAAGCTTTTCGGGATGCGGCTTTTTTCGTATTTTTTAGGGCTTTCCCGATTTGTTTGAGACTTTAGGGAATGTTTCACAGCTTTTCGGGATCTTAAGAAATATTTCGGAATTTTTATGAATCATTTGAAGCCCCACGGGATTTTTCAGACCTCTAAGCTTTTTTTAGAATCTTTTAGGGGTTTTCGTGGTCATGCGAGTATTCTTTTTGCAATTTTTTGTAACTTTTCGGCATTTTTTCGGGATTCGCCTTTTTTTTGGCATTTTTTGAATCATTTGGAAGTCTTTCAGAAACTCATGATGATTTTTTTTGGGAATTCTCATTCATTTTTGGAACTTTCTGGAATTACTAGCCACTTTTGGAGATCATTCGCAATAATTTTTTCTTTTTTATGGGTGTTCGAGCGGGGCAATTTGGAGGCCGGCAATCCTCGTGAATTCGCCAGCAAGTGATTACCAGCGGCATCTCTCGGTGAGACTTGTATCCTATACTTAAACTGCAGGCCTAAAAAATGCGTTTAAAAAAACCATTTTGATATCATTCGGCATCAGTGGCCAAATTTTTCGCGATCATTTTGGGACCGTTTTGATATTTACCTAGTTTTTTGAAGCTTTTTAAAAGCTTTTGGAACAATTTGCAACTTTGAGGGATATTTTTCGGAACTTTACGGGAATTTTCGGAACGCGTCGGCATTTGTTGGGACTTTCCAAGATGTTACGGAATTATCTGGTTTATCAGTATGTTCAAATCTCAGCTTTGAATTTTATGAATGCCTAAAAATTAAAAAGTAATTTTTCAGATTTTACATTATGAAGTCTGTGACAAGATCACCGTAAAAAGCTGAAGAAGAATTTTCCAGACTTTCATACGCATGTATGAATGTATTTCGAAAAGTTTTATGAACTTAATTGCTAAATTACATTTCCGAAACTACCTCAACACAACAACCCACTAACGACAACAAACAAACTTTAACAAAAAAAAGCAAAAAAAAAAAAAAACAGCAACAGCTATTGCACTTAAACCCACACAAAACTGTTGGCCAAGTCAAAACAGCATCATCTCGAATAATTTGCAACACATCCCCGGAGAGTCATTACACTTATTAGACTTGCGAAAAGACACAAGGCCAGAGCGTTGAAACTTGAGTTGGCAGACAAGTGTGCCACTGCTTGCCGACCGACCGACGCCCACACAACTAACCACAGCGAAGAAATATGCAATGCAGTTACAAAAACAACAACACCAAAAAATTGATTGCTGTTACAAATAAGCGTTAGCAGCTAGTCGTTACTTCCAACAAATAAAATCATTAAATATTATGGTTATCTGCACAGACAAGTTGTAGAAAGACTAAGCGAAGGTCAGTGAGAAATGACAGCGTTGGAAAATGTGGGCTAATATATGTATGCGTGTGTATGTGGGAGAGGCAAAAAAAGACTTGGTGGAAATGTGTTTAAGAAAGTAAAAAGTGCGTTGTCCCATTCATGTGTAGGTGTTTCAATGGAATATGTGTACGTTACTTTTATGTTTGTTTGAGCCGCCTAGACAGTCAAGTGAAACTTCGAAATTTGGGCAATCAACGCACTAAAAGTTACAGTACAATTATACCACGTGTGCATTTAGGTACGAGTGGGTAGTAAGAGATATGGCCTTAAATAACCAAAAGTAATGGGTATCAGTAATTTTTGTTCTTCCCTAAACTTAGATGATTTGTCAGTTTTCTCAGTGATGAATAGTAGTCAACGAAATATTCCTCAAACTTGGAGCGTATCTACGTGCAAATAAATGTTTTTCTTGGAATAAATCTTTTTTTTTTTTAATATTAAGCTAAATCAGCCTTACAAAGACAGAGATGAAACAAGTAGCCTTGATTGAAAAACTTTTGGCTTGGTAGGATTTACACGGTGGCCTTTATAGATTTTGCGAAAAAAGGAATTTTATGGTTAATTTTTAACAAATTTTACTTAAATTTTATGAATTAGTTTAAAAATTTTAGTATTTAAAAAACTGCGAAACGCTTAGATTCTCAAATACTCTGTAAAGTTCAATTTTTAGATGATCACAAGTGACTTTGTATGTTAGGATAAGCTGGAATAGAACACGATGGCTTTGTAAGGCACCGGAAGTATAGAAAGAGTTAAATGAATTGGAATGGAGTGAAAAAAGACGGAATGAAATGTAGAAATGGAATAGATTGGAATGAATGTGAATTTAGTATGAGGGAGTGAAGCAGAATATAATGAGAAGGAATCGAATGGAATGAATACCACCAATGGAAACGAGTTAAATGGAAATGAGCCGAATAGAAAGAAAAAAAAACACTAGGAATTTTTGTTAAGTATCTTAATTATAACAATTAATTAAATAAGTGTGCTAAAAAAGAAAATCTAGGTATATGTATATTTAAAAGCATTGGAAAAAACTTGATTCCATTAAAAAGTGGAAATAAGTTATGCACAATGACTGTTGAACTGCAAGAAATGAAAACAGAAACACAGATATGCAAAAATTTCCTCATTTAACGTTCAGTTCTTTAATAAAATTTTTGACATTCAAAAGTCAATGCTTATTTTTTACAGCACAATTTCTAGCGAAAGATTATGAGTAAATATTTTTTAAGTAGGCCATCATTTTTTCGAAGGTCAAGCATTTTTTGTGCAATTATCTGTTTATGCTTCACAACGATGAAAGAAATATACGAGTTTCACATTTTTTTGAAATTCGAATTATTTTGAAAGTTATAGCTAATAAAATTTTTCGAAATTGTTTAGATTTTATTTGTTTTCTCGCGACTGGTAATACCGATTCTGCTAATTTTTTAAAGAAAAAAGAACGATGATATTTTCTTCTAATTTTAATTTTTTATTTTGTCATAAAATTTTTTTATTCAACAATTTTTATTGAGCTTGAGGCCGTTTTTGATGAAAAAATCGAGTCCCACTGAAAGAAGTCTGATGAGGAAATGTAATGATTTCTGAAATAGCTATAACGACAACCATTTTTTTTTTCAAAATTATTGTTGCTTTTCCACAACAGTTTTTCATTAAAAATGGCCTCAAGCTCAATAAAAATTTGTTGAATATAATTGTTATAAGGACAAAAATAACAAAAACACATAATTTTTTTTTTATAAAAATTATTAAAAATTTTTTTCTAAATTTATATTCACATCTCAATGGCTTTGAAATCGAGTTTTTGGTTAATAAAATTCCCGGAATGCATCGCGACGAAAGTTATTCACGCTTTTCTCTTGACGCCCAATATATTTTGTATGGAAAACGTTTCCCATGGCTATGAACTTCGCATGAGTTTTTCAAAAAACATCTATTGAAGCTATTGTGGCATGAAGAGCAAATTTTTCCATCATTTTTACATTACCATGGTATCTCACTTTAATATGCGAAAATTTAGAATGCATAACGCAAGAGTGAGTAAAAATGTTAATTCTTGGAAAAATTCCCAGTTTTGAGTTATCCAACCAAATATCATTCGTGTGGTTTCTAGCGCTAAATAGTTTCCAAATTCTTATTTACTTTCGACACAACAAAAAAGCTACTCCCTTAACCGCACAAAAATTCAATTATTATAACTGTAAATGGAATTCTAATCAAAAATAAAGCATAAATTTGATTCTATCACTACAGCGAGCTTGCATTTTCTCTGAAATGTAAATATTTCAATTACAGTGTAAAAATTTTTGTGTCGAAATTTGATTTATGCTCATTTTGCCGCTGCTATGTTGCAATCGCCTGTTCGCGTAATCAAATTATTACATTTGCACCTGAAAATTAACTGCCCAGTTATTTTCAAAAAAAAAAAAACAAAAAACAACAAGAAATAAATTGTAAAAATAATATCAATTCCCTTTACGCATTTGGATGCAGCAATGCCCACGGCAGCGGGCGATAAAATACAAATAGTTTTCACGCTCTGCAAAATTTATTATTTGCAAAAATTGTATTTTTCCATTGCAAATTTTCGTAAATTGATTCATTTTGCGCAGGTAACACAACGTCGCTGCTGCTTGCAACATTTCAATTTACGTGCAACTTCCTGTGCATGTGAAAGCAGCCCGCCGCCGCCGCCGCCGCCGCCGCCGCCGCTGCTGCTATTCTAACTTATCGCTCGTTCGCTCGCTTGCCGATTTGCGCATTGCAATTTCAATTCACGCTGCCGCAAAAGTTTCGCTTTGTTGCAATAAAAATGCCGTCCAATTTAACTGATTTATTTGATTATTTGCGCAAAAAGGCAATGTATTTCACTGCATGTGGCAGCGGCAACGCTGACTGCTTGTGGCGCGAGAGAGGCCGGCAGTAGTTTGCGCCACTGAGTTGCGCGCAGGTTCGCATGAGCGCGCGTGTGTGTGTGTGGTATGTTTGTGTGCGACGAAAGCGCCGAAAAGCGTTTGGAAATTTATAGTTTTCTCTTTGAATGAGTTTTAGTTTATTTGTTGATTTGTTTTCCTGCAGTTTGCTTACTTTCCTGCTTTTTTTTATACTCCTAGCGCTCCCGCTGGACTACACTTCATTTGAAATTTTTTTTTTATTTTTTTTTATTTGAAATTCCTTACTTTTACTAAATTTTCCATTGAACCCTGGTAATCAGGTCGCTTCTCTACGAGACGCATACTAAAGAAACTCATACAATTTCCAATTACAGGCAAATTATATTTTTCATAGGAAAATATTTCACTGTAAACAGTTATGCTTATAAACCCACCTTTGCTACGCAGCAAAATTGCAAGACGGTGACGCCCATGGCAACACATGGAAAGGTGGATAGTGTGTCATGGAGCCGAGAAAAAGAAAGAAAAAAGAAAATAAGCCTTTACGCAGAAAAGGATTACAGCAGCTTTATGTAGAATGAAATGCACGCTTTCTTCGTTGCATGACCACACACATCCATGTCGCAAAAGACTTATGAACGTACTCATGTATGTACATATGTGAACGCACCTTAAAAAACCATCATCAAGCATATGGGTATCATTAGACCAAACCACTTTACAAGCAAAAAAAAGAAATATGGCCGTACACCTCTGAATCTAAAATAAATGTATGAGTAAATCTCACGAATTGTTTTTTAGTGTCACTTCCTTTTCTCGCCAAAAAAAATGCTAAAGCATTCTTATATATTTCATATATTTCAATCAATGGAAGTCCAGAAACAAGTACAATAAAAAATAAATCAAGCATTTGAACAATTTTAGCCTTGAAACGTTTATTTAGGCGAAAAAGTACCGAAGTTACTAATTCTTTCATTATTGTCACTCGAAAAAAATTATAATTGTTTTTCTAAATAACTTTGGGAAGTTTTCAAATAGAATGTTTATATTAGAGGCAATGGATGTTGGCATCAAATGCAAAATATCTGTGAAGTTTCAAGAGTGTGCCAGCAAATTAAAGAATGGCAGCATGCAGAATATCTGTCGCGGCTATTTTGCAATTTTTGAAATTTATCGATTTTTTAAATTTTAATAATTTAAGATACTTCAAAATGTTAAAACTTAACGATGAAAATGTTCTTCCAAAAACGAANTAGGCGCTCATGCATATGAAGTAGCAACCGAATGGGACTGAAAGTTAGCTGCTCCGCAAAGGAGCAAGTATGGAGCAGTACAAAAGCAAAGTAAAAAATGAATTTTTAAATTTCTAACAACGCTCAGAAATAAATATCATTTTGAGTAGTAACATAAAATATTTTTTTTGAAAAAAAGTTAATTTATGTACAAACACCCTGCAAACCATTTTTTCAGAGTATTCTGAATTGTAGAGAAATTTGAAAGAATTCGTAAAGATCTCATCCGATTTTTTGCCGAATTTTCTAAAATGAAATAAACTGTGCACACTTCGATTCCTTTACGAAATTTCGGAAGAAAATCGGTAAAGCAATGAAAATAATGCTGCTATGTGAAAAATTTCTTGCAGAATTTTTTCAGAATTATCTTTATTTTTCATACAGAAATTTCTTTACGAGTTCGTGTCAACCCCTTCATACAATATTCTTTGAAGATTCGTAAAAAACTCGTTAGAGAAATGAGATACTCCTAAAGATTTCGTTAAGATTTCGGAAACTTTGGTTTGCAGGGCATTTACATATGTATGTAGGTATGTATGTATTTTCGTATATATACCATATAGAAAAGAAAAAAAGCTATGTTTATATGTAAGTACACTTAATAAAACCATCAAATGGTTTACAAAAACGCCATTCTTTTATTAAAACAAAAATATAATGTAAAAATTAAAATTTGCATGCATCGCTTTTTAAATGCTTTCGTTGAAGCGCTCACCAAGGGCTTTTTTGGGAGCAGCAAGGGAGCGCTTCTTTCTAATGACACACAATGTTAAAATACAATTGAAGTGTAAAATTAGGAAGGGAGCGCTTACTGCTGAATATAGAGCGCTCCAATAGAACTAATGGAGCGCTTCTGGCCCCGTTGGGAAGTTTTCTATACGCATATATTTGTTTGTTGAGCTTTTTAATCGTTTGTAGAAGCCATTGAAATTACAAAGTAGAATTTTGGAAATTTTAAAATTTATACAAACAATTTTGTGCGTAGAAATAGAAAACTTGTTACTACACATTTATGAGCGCCAGGTATTGGGAAATGAAAGTATCGTTTTGAGAACGAAAAATCCGGATATTCGGATAGCCGAATATTATCTTAGCTTCCAGAGTAACCGTATTTTTCATTTAGGCATCCGGATATTCGAATATTCGGTTTATCCGGATAGTAGAAAAATCCGGTGAAAGTTCCCAGCCCTAGTACATACATACATACGTAGATATTTTTAGTAGAATAAAAGTGTAATGGATACAAATGTGCATATCAGAGTATCTGATTTAATTATGTAAAAGTAACTCCTCTCATACGCTTCGAATACTGGAAGGAGTAAAGAGTCATTGCGTAGGTTTCAAACAGGTGATGTTTGTATAATTTTACATTGGTATATATTTTTTTTTAGATAAAAAATCATTTCCAAGGTTTGTTGCGAACTGAAATTTAGGGAGCGCAATTTTCACTTAATAAATTTGTTGTAATATCTTATCTCGCTTGTAGTTAAGTAGCAGTTAAATTCAATATTTTTTCGTCTCTTAGGTTCTGTCGCAACCCATGGAACAAAGGGTGTCCACCAAATTTAATGCATTTATTTTCTTTAAAAGCCTTCCTGATTTCTTGAACTTTGATTTCGATCCGACTCTTCCATTTGCGTATTGGCTGTACATTTCTTATTTTGCAAATTTTCATAACTTATAAGAAACTATTCTCATATTCAGGGACTGACAAAAACTAAAAAGTCAAGGTTTAAAAATTTTCGTAGAAGAGAAATTTTTGATGACATCCTCACAATGTCCCTTACAAAGAATCTAGTATCTATATATTAATATGCTAACGTAAATTTTGTCGCCGTTCGTTTGACGATTCTACTGAACCTTTTTTAACCACCATTGAAAAGCTAATTTTCCGTAGATGAGGAGAGTTTTTATGGTTTCGAAATTGGTTGAAAATTGCGGCCAAAATCGTCGTTTAAAAATTTGCGTATTTCTGAATGGTTGTTGTTGCAACCTGTTTAATTTGAGCTGTTTTCGTATTATGTTTAACTTCGTATCTGAAATTAAACTTTGAAATAAAGATAAATATGAAGACGAAGAAATAAATGTAAACGATGAAGACAAAAAAGAGAAGGCAAAAGTGACGATAAAGACGAAAATGGAGACAATGAGAAATGCACTGAAAGAGTAAGACAATTAATTGAAAATTTTCAGCCACAAAAGTTACCGAAATTTTTCAAATGATCGTAGTTTATAGTTATCGAAATTTATCGAGTTATCTATGCTTATTGAGTTGTCGTAACGTATCGAATTATTCAAATTGATCAATTGATTATTGAGCTGTCGAAATTTATAGACACATAAACCTATTTGTCGAAATTTATGGATAGTTATCGAGCTATAAAAATTTATAGGATTATCGAAATTTTCTAAGGCAAAGAAATTTATCAAGTTATCCATATTTATTTAATTATCATTATTTATAGACTTAATGAAACTTATGGAGTTTTCGTAATGCACCGAGTTCTTTCAACTTATCGAGTTATCGGCATTTATTGATTTACTTGAAATTTGTCGATTTATCGAATCGAAGTTTTTGAAATTTTCAAAATATATCGAGTTACCGAATTATCACGATAATTAACCGAGTTATCACTGCGAAAAATATGTCGCTATCAAAATTGACCAAGTTATCGAAGTTTATAGAGGAATCAAAGGTTTATCGGGATATCGATTTATATCGAGATTTATGTATTTTTTAGTTCTCGAAATTTATTGAGCCCTCTAACTAACTACATAGTTATCGAAATTAGTCGAGCTATCGAATTTGGTTGAGCTATCAGATTTTAGTGTTTTTGAAAATCATCAATTTATCGATATGTATCAAATGATCGAAATTAAACTACAAACTGGAATGTATCGGGTCAATTGCAAGTCCTGCCAAAAACCATCAAAGATGTAAAAAGTTTTAATTTTTTTTCTTAAAAGTTAAACGTCGAGCTAAGTTAGGAAACCTCTCCCAGGGTCTTAAGAAACTAGAAAAACAGTCGAATTTGGACAGGAACTGGCGCTCCTTTCCTTTTCATTTTTCTACCTTTTTTAAAAAAAGTACATTAACTGTTAAAAACTGACTTCTACTGTCAGATGATATAAGCTAAGCCAAGGCCAACATTTTTTTTTGCAAAAACTAATCCGTTAAAATAAAAAAATTCAAGTATGATTATTCTTATGAATTCACGTCTATTTTCAATATTTTTGTTTTGCAAGTCGCTTCTACGCCCACTTGTTAATTCAGAACCATCCATTGCCAAACAAACTACAAATTTTATATAACAGAAGTGAGGATCAATCGATTGATACCAATATCACGGTTTGTTCGTTATTTGGCCAAGCCTCTTATTTCTGATACAAAAAGTATTTGTCTTGGTTTAACTGTTATCATCTGACCGCAACATTAATAGCCAACTTTTTATTTTTATTTTCATATCAAAAGTTTTTAAAGTGGAAAAAAAACTGGGTTGGTCCCTGCATATAGTGGTAAATGAGCTTTTCCATGTAGTTATGGAAGGAAATATTTTTCACAAAAACATTAGCCGGCAGATGGCGCAGGGTCGATATATTTTGAAATCCCGCCTCTATAATCTTATTTAGTTTATATTTAGAAAGCTAATTTTAAACATATTTTTTTACTATTAACTTATTTTTGTATGTCTAAATCATAATTTTCATTTTTTTATTTTCAGGTAAGGAAAAGTCTTCTGGCTTCATGTTTTAAATTCAATATTGGCAAACTGTGTGAGTTATGTTTTTTGAAGTTGAATTATTAAATTTTTAATGTAATTTGGAACGACTTCTCAAATTTGGTTTGGGGAAACCCCATTTTTGACGTTAAGTCATATACGGTGGAAAAGCGGATATTGTACTCTCAGGGTTTTCTTACTTTCCGAGAAACTATTACCCCTTGCCTTTGAAAATTTTGAAATGCTTTTTTATGTTTTGAACAGATCTTCTTGAGTTTTTTCGTGTGATTTTTATGGGGTTTTTTTCGGGAGATTTTCCGGCTTTGCTGAACTTTTTATGCCTTTTTGAGAATTTAATTTACAATTTTTCAGGATCCTTCGGAACGGCCAATACTCTTTTCGGGACCACTCGAGAATTTTTGATAAGTTTTCGGTAATTTTCTGTTTTTTTTTTTGGTGGGTTTGGTAGTTTTGTTTAAACTTTTTGTGATAAATGCCCAAACAATAGAAAACAAAAATAATTAGTTTCTGTTCAAAAGTAGATACTTTTCTACCTGATTATTATCTCCCGCTAGACTTTCAAGTAAGGCGGCCTGGTTGCGAAATTGCAACGGCGACATAAAACTTTCCACATACGAGCGACAATAATTTTGCGAGCAAACAAATTCACAACAAAAAACAAATGAAATTAAAAATAAACATGCGGTTGTGAGTAGCGATAAAGTAAAGGCAACAATGTTAAAAGAACAAAATACGCGCGCACACACATACACTAGTATAAAGAACAAAAAAAAAAAAAACAAATGCAACGCCCAATAAAATACGCAAGCAAGGCAAACTTTACGATTACTGCAATGTTTTGTTGCATACACCAAGGCGTTGAGTCGAGCTGAGTTCAGTTGAGTTGAGTTGAGGTTAAGGAATGCACACATGAGCAAAGAAAAACGAATGAAACCGCGCACGCAAGCCAAAATAAAGTAACGGGTGATTTTTTTGAGGTTAGGATTTTCATGCATTAGTATTTGACAGATCACGTGGGATTTCAGACATGGTGTCAAAGAGAAAGATGCTCAGTATGCTTTGACATTTCATCATGAATAGACTTACTAACGAGCAACGCTTGCAAATCATTGAATTTTATTACCAAAATCAGTGTTCGGTTCGCTTTACGTCCGATTTATGGTCTACATAATCGACCAAGTGAGCAAACAATTAATGCGATTGTGACCAAGTTTCGCACTCAGTTTACTTTATTGGACATTAAACCAACCACACGAATGCGTACAGTGCGTACAGAAGAGAATATTGCGTCTGTTTCTGAGAGTGTTGCTGAAGACCGTGAAATGTCGATTCGTCGCCGTTCGCAGCAATTGGGTTTGCGAAACACATTTCGAACCGAACACTGATTTTGGTAATAAAATTCAATGATTTGCAAGCGTTGCTCGTTAGTAAGTCTATTCATGATGAAATGTCAAAGCATACTGAGCATCTTTCTCTTTGACACCATGTCTGAAATCCCACGTGATCTGTCAAATACTAATGCATGAAAATCCTAACCTCAAAAAAATCACCCGTTAAAAGTAAGCGCACACAAAATTTATATGCCACAGCAGCGGCTTAAGTGCGAAGTTTTGTTGGCGGTATTGCCGCATGCAGCAGGCGAAATTGAGAGGTTATGCACCAAAGCATGCAGCTTATGTATGTATATATGTAGATGTGTATGTGCCTATACATACATATGTACGTACATTGAGTGCAGTTCACACCTGTTTTCGTTTGGCATTCTACTTGCGTTTTTCTTTTGCATTTCTTCTCGCCTTTGCTTGCTTTTAATTTCATTGCTGTTGCAGCAGAACGCCTTTTTGTAAGCTGCTCCTAGCGTGTGTGTGTGTGTGCTAATGAAATTGTAAACAGGAAGTTGCTCTTCCTGACGCCAACAGCAGCAAAACACCAGCAGCATTTGCAATTTGCTTCTGCAAATGCATTTGCATTCTATGGATGTGTATGTGTGCCGGTGCTCAGTTTTGGTTTTNGTATTTGCCGGTATAATTTATGTACAAAAAGCAGGTGCAATAAGAGTTATTTGTGGCGCACGGTGCCGACAGCGAACGGATGTGAGAATGTGGCAGCAAAGTTAGGCGAACTGAGAAGAAATGCGTTTGTGTTTTTTTGTTGGGGCCCATTGGGAGATAGGTGGACAGATTTGGTTGCAATTTATTATGATTACGCTTCTACTTATTTTGTAGTTCAAGTTAGGTAGAAATATTTACCGATAATAGAAAATATTTTGTAAATAAATTAAAGTAGTTTATAAAGCATTTTACCTGTCACGAAGCGTATTTGTAAAGACTGCAAACTTTTTTATGAGAGGCTCCTTTAGAGTCTTAGTGACTTTTTACCATTTTTTTCTTGTTAAAAAATAGCTTAATTCTCTAACTCTATTATATGGTACCAGTTCGTTAGTACTATATCGAGCCCTAACCGCTAAAATAACGTAAGCGAAATTTTTTTCAAAATGTTATTTTTGATGCAGAAATGCATCTAGATGCTCTAGGAATATTTCTGCATCAAAAAGAAAATTTTGGAAAAAATTTCGCTTACGTTATTTTGGCGGTCGAGGCTCGATACTACTACTTAGCCAAAAACAAAAAAGATTCTGACATTTTTATCTTTTCTTGTACCTGATGTCCATATAGTATTTATTTCAATTATGTAATTCCATAACTCATGTGGAATTTGGGTTTTTAAACAGATGGCAACCTTCACACTTGTAGTTTAAGAATGAGGACTTTTCGAAACCATTCCTATTGACACCCATATTTTAGCAAATCATTTAAACTATTAAATTATTTGAATATGACATTCTTAACAGGTGGTAACCTATTTCAAAATTAAAAAGTTTTCTAGTTGTAATTTTTTTTAAAACTATTTAGTTTGTTACGCATGTTTTATTATATCATATAAGTTGTCTATAATTTAATTTAATTTGTATTTTCAAAGAGGTGGCAACCCTTTCAAAATATTTGAAAACTACAACCATCTTAAAAGTCTCTCGTCTGACATCCATATTGTGATAACTTATTTATATTAAATATCTAATTCCCTTAATCCAAGTTGAATTAGATTTTTTAAACTCAGTTTGCGTGGAACCCTTCTTCTCCAATAACGCCCATTTTTCCCCATTATTATGGTACTGATTTTATATTTCTTCATTCCAAGCTCCAGTACTCTACCACAAATACTTCCAGAGATAAGTATGAAAAAACCCATTTGTATGGAAGGGGCCATACCCCTATATCTAATGGAGATAAAAGCTGCCCTATATTTTAAGTCGTGATTAAGCAAAACACGTGCGTAAATGCATATCAAACAAACCAACTCGCTTTCCTGTCACTTAGTTTTACTGTCGTTTTTGCCGTTTACAAACATACACACATACATAAATGCCTCGTGGAAATACGGCATAACTTAAAATTCGTAAAAATTGTTCACCATACGCCCAGTCGTTCTCCCTTTTACTTCTGCTAGATACCCTGTTTTTGGAACTTACTTCCCCGTTTACATTTTTTTTTGTATTTTTTACTCTTTTTACTCATTGTATTTGCCTCTTTGCTAAATAAAGTTTCACTTAATACAACAGCTAGTTAATCAATTAGCGTACCGGATTAACGCTTCGTCTGCATTATTGTTCATTAAGTGAATTAAAAATTTAAGCGCCAAGTGCTTTTTTTTATTTTTTTCTTGTGCCTTTTTTCACTGTCTTTGAGAAAACTTTCGAGGCTGCTGAAAAAGCTAATGAATAGCGCGCCAGTGTGTCTTTGGGCAAACTTGATTTTGTAACGTTGCATTAAGGCAGGGCAAAGTTGGTTTTAAATTTTCGCTATTTGAGATCTTTTGATTTAACTGTACAAGTAATGAAGTATGCAGCTAGTATTTGGGGTAATTAAAAACACAAAAATTATCGCAATAAAAATTTTTTTATTTTACTAAGTATTTTTGGATCGGTTAATTAACAAATGAACAAGTCAGCCTTTTTTCGATATGAAAATTTTGATGTAGTTCGGTTCGTTTAAAAGAGCTCTGTGGAACTGCGTCAAATTTGCCATTTGCTCCCAGACACACAATCGCTTTAATTTTTATGAATATCAACATCCTTTTCAGAAACTGCCGTTAGAGTTAAAGTTTTCTTGCCACAGCATCACCGAATGCCATCGTTGCGCTGACAGGTGCGAAAATTCAATTTAATAGAAATCTCCACCGTAGAAATTTATGACTTTATTTTGCAGATTTTTCGTTGTATACATTTTACCATATTTAGTTGGAAGCCTTTTTGAAAAACGAAAGAAAAAATTCGCCAGAATATACTTTCTGCTTTTCAACGCTACAGCAGGAAACTCCAAGAAATATCAAATGGGGCAAAAGAAAAAAATGAAATAAAACAGCAAAGCAAATGGTTACACTTAGTGCCCAAAAAAAATCTTTGGTGCATAATTCAAGAAAGTAGGCTGTCTGCCATTAAGCAAAATGTGAATAATAGCAAGTGAAATAAAATATGTAAATATAAAGAGCTGTTTTATAAAAAAAGGTTATGAAGAGGTGAAAAAAAAAATACTTCAGCCATTTTCAAACTACAATAAATTTTGAAGTCAGTATGCTATACAGTAGCGGAAAATTCTAAACAAACTGCTAGCTTAAAAAGCGAAAAACGGTACTGAAAATTTAACTATCGAAAAGTTTCAAACAACCAAAAAAATTTGCGATTTTCCATTTTCCACGTCATGGTTGTCCGCTTTTATTACAACTCACTTGCTTCTCGTTTGTTTTAAGAATAAATTTTAGTGTTACTTTCCTCCTTAAATTTGTCTGCAAATTTAGCTTGAAGTGTCATTGGAATACTTTAATACTTTTTTATGATTTGTTTTAAGTGAGTTCTGCCATTTTGGTAGCCTTTTAGTGTATAATAAAAGGCAAGTGTAGTGGTGTAGAAGTGCGCACTACTATTTCGCAGAATATGTAGTGGCAGGCAATGGCAAACCTCTAAGTGTCGTTCTGCCATAGCTTCTCATAAAGATTGTGAGCTAGGGGGGTTTTCAATCAAGTTCTAAAATAGGGCATGTTTTAACCAAATTTTGAAATAGGGCGTTGTTGAAAAATTTAAATTGAAAGAACGGCGTTTTCGCAATGGCTGTCGAGATAGGTCGATCTATCACTCAGCCTGAACTCACTGAACAAATTTCTGATAATTAGGAAGTAGCTTTAAATTACAAAAAAAAAATTTGTGATAAAATCTAAAACAGCTCAAAAATTCCCGCAAAAAGGCGCAAAAAATTAAATCCAAAAATATTCTGAAAATGAAAAACACAAAACACTCCTAAATATAAGACTCGAGAATTGTGTATATTTTCAAGGCATTCGTAGAAGACAAAATACTTTTGTTTACTTTTGCATCTAAGTATATAGTTCAGAAAAATTCTGATATTTAGTTTGCGAAAAATCCCGAAAAATTTCGACGAATAAATGAGGTTAATGCCGAAAAATTCTTAAAAACAGTTTTCCAAAAATAAATTTCGTTGAATTCCGAAAATTACATTTATTTTTTTGATATTCGAAAAATACAAACTAAGAGATATGCTTATAAGTGCATATCAGAAATTGCAAGTCACCGGAAAAATACCAAAAAAGAAATAAAAAAATAAAAAATAGCGAGAAAACGCGAAAAACTCTCGAAGAATTATAAAAGGAGGAATCTGGTGAATTCCCTAAAACATCTTTAAAAGATCTGATAAAATCGTTGCAAATGCCCCAAGAATAAAACACCAATAATCCTAAAAGGGCCCAAGAAAATACCGAAAAAATGATACCTCTAAAAAGTCCTGAAAATCCGAAACGAAGTTCAAAATTGCATTTATTTTTTTGAATTCGTAAAATATAAAGTTAGGCTTCGTGCATCTTCGAACTTGAAAGCCGTCGAAAAAATCAAAAAAGTCCTCAAGGCTTTGAAAACCAATACACCAAGTATACAGAGAAGTCCCGAAAACGTTCTAAAAAGTCTCAAAAAAATCCAAAGGTTCTTAACAATCCCGAAAATACAACACGAATAACGCCGAAAAGCTGCGAAAAATCTCGGAAACTTCTAAATTAACACAAATATTCATAAAGATAAAAAAAAACCTGAATATATCGAAAAGTCTTGAAAAGTTGCCAAATACATATTATAAAACATGACGAGTTTCAAAAAGTGTTGACAAAACTTTCCAAGGCAAGTAAGAGGTAATCATGAAACGTCTTCTTGATATTTCGATTTCAAGATAAAAAAATGGAAGTTTCTGAAAGACCATCTTCGAAAAAGTGGTACGAAAATTTGATCGATAGGTTAATAGTCAAAAAAATACTTTTAAAACAAACATCCTAAATTTGAACCAAGTTATACAATAAATGCGTGTTTTTCAAATATCTCGACTCCTGTGTAAACAAGCTAAAAATAAAAATAGGTAGTTGTAGGTTTAGAACTCTAAACGATTTTTCTGTTTTTTTTTGTGGTTTTGTGTTAAGCAGAACCTTTTCCATATTGACCAATGAAGAATAATCTAATTTTCGGTAAAAAACCAGTTCGACACAAAAATTGTTGCTCATACGCGCTGCTCACCGGAGCTGCACTCACACATAAATAAGTACCGCTTGCTGCTTTTGTTTCTTTGCATTATCGCTTAACAGTTCATTAAATATGTATTAAAAATTATAAGGGGCACTTTCTAATTTCTTTTACATCTAACGAAAATTACATTTATTAATAGCTGTCGGCTTGGCTGCCTTTGAAGTGCTCTTTATTGCTTTGATTTGTTTTTTTCGCCACCTTTTACTTTGAAGTCATTATGCTATTGCTTTCGTTTTTTGCCATTCATAATTTTCCAGATATGGATGTTTACATGTACGTGACATCTACCACTACATACATCTATGAAATTTGTAAATTTCATCAAGTTGTTAATTCAATTCCCTCTCCTTATCCATGAAGTCTCACGGAGCTGGCCACACAAAAAAGGCTTCTATGAAATTTTTTCGTTGCGATTTTTTAAATTTGTGTGGATCTTAAATAAAGATTTGGAATTTTTTTTTGTTTTTTTTATTTTTTTTAGGTGCCATGGATTGTTGTTAGCTTACTTATCGAAGTTTAAAGGATATCAAAGTATAGAGTTTCACAAAAGAAAGTACTTAAGTACAAAAGAAATGTAATAGAAAGTTTGAAGGGTTCGCAAGCAAATTAATATACTCATAATTCGTGAGAGTTTTATAGGTCATCATTTAGTGAAACCTGCTGAATTAACGCCATTAATGATAGCAGTTTATTTTGCAGCGTGAGCATCAATGGTCCAGGAAGTAAAGGCAAAAAAGCCAAACTTCAGAATAATTAGGGCAGGACTGGATTTTCGTTTATTTTTTCGCCCGTACTACAATATATGTACATACTTAAAAGGTTTCTGGGGTAAAGATGAAATTGCTTTAAAATTTGAAAGAAAATCACGACAAGCAACCATCTGCATAGCAAATTTATGTAACCCTTCAGTTTCGTGGACAAAAAAAATTAATTAATATTCAGTGTCCGAATTTAACAAAAAGGCATTGTTCAAAGAAGCACAGCAAGTAGCTGTGAAGTTTGACTGAAAGCACTTCTTGGACTTAATTTTTCTAATTTTTCCCCCTTTTAATTTGTTGATTGTTTTCACTCTTCATGAGAGTGGCCTTATACTAGGCTTACATATAAGTAGATTATCCTCATTTTCGAACTTAAATCCCTAATCTGTAATTAGAAAAAGACATTAGTCATACAAAAGACAATTATTATAAAATAGTCTCATATTAAACCGATAACTTTTTGGGGTCCAACCTAGTTTTATCGATTATTTTTGCGAAAAAGACGAGAAATGTCAAATGTAAAAGTAAACAAAAATGCGCGCTGGCAAGGAAAAGAGGTTTGTAAAAGTATTTTTTAACAAAACATTAAGTTAAGATATATATAAATTGCTTAATATAGCAACAAAACTTGTCCTTGAGATGTGAGAATAACAAGCATAACAAATTTGACTTCTAATAATCTGAGATTTGCCTGTGTAAACTGGGTGATTAGTAAGAGATTAAATTTATATGTAAATGTACTATTAGTTTCAAACTGAAAATTGATCAATATTGAACCTAGGATCTATATAAGTCTGCGACTAGAAAAACTTAACGTTCTTGGGGAAACTTCTACAGGAATCCTCAGGCTTAGACGAGATTTCATGTCAGTGTCACTCAAAATACTTCTTGTTGCTCCTTTTTGGAGTAATGTGAGGCCAGCTGGGATTCGCCTGGAAGCTAAATTTTAAGAAGGCATCAAATTGGCATGAACACCGCCTGCCATGGGCTTCCAACGCTTTCAAGCCCCCGACAGCTGTTATAAACAACCGCTTCTAATTTTGATGTTATTCAGGTCGTACGGGTTTGTAGTACGCACCCCTAATCATTGAGCTGCAGCGGCTTCTACATAGCGTAGGAAATTTAAAAACTGTTTACTTTAAATCGTTTTCCGGAAAATTTTTAAATTACTAAAAATTTGTTGCCATTTTTTAAGGAACAACAAATTTAGAAATTACCAAAAATTAATTACTAATTTATAAAGGCAAACAATTTATAACCAGTTTTTGGACAAAAAAAAATTATCCCACCAAAAGAAAAAAAAAGCAAGCACCCAGAAAATTATGTAACGTTTTCAAACAACTAAGAATTTATGTGCTTTTTAAGACATAATTTTTTATGTGCGGTTTTTAATCACCCAAAAATTTATGTTTAGTTTTTAAATGGTCAAAAATTGTAGTCCAGCTTTTCAATGACCAAAAATGTTTGTCTGGTCTTAAAATGACTAAAAAGTATGCCAGATTTCAAATTATGTACCAAAAATTAATGACCCGTTTTTTAATTACCCAAAAATGATTTCCAGTTTTCGAACTACCCTAAAATTTCTCAAGTTTATAAGTAAGCAGAAATTCAAGTCCAGTTTTTAAATAATCAAAAATGTATGTCTAGTCTTTAAAACGGCTGATAAAATATGCTCAAATTATAAATTACCAAAAATTAATGACCAGTTTTTAATGACGAAAAATGTATGTAATTGTGCAAATTTATGTTTTTGAATTACCCAAAAAGTATGTCCCGTTTTTAAACGACCCAAGAAATACGTATACTATTTATTAAAAAAAATTCAATTCCATTTCTCAAATCTCAATCAAATCCCGTTATTTAATGGCCAAAAATTTATTTAGTGCCATGAAATTTACTCCAGCGACAACCATCTCAGGGCAACTCTCCAGAAATTATTGCAGCTTTGGTAATAAAAACTTTATACACATTTCTATTGATGAAAGTTAGTTTAAGTAAATAACTGTGATTCAGGGGAGAGCGCTTCGGCACAGATTGTAGTTTGAGTGCGCGCATTTTTTTATAATCCTTTTATTTGACTCCAATTTTTTCAATTTTATTGTTGTTATTTTGACTTGTTTTTATTGCGGTTCGCCGCCGATTTTAGCCATTCCTGTACGCCTTGTTACACGCTTCGTTGCGCTGAAAGTAGGAAGTGCGCAAAGGAAGGCGAATTCGGAGTGGAAGAGAGCATTCCCTAGTACATAAATTGCTGATGTTGTTTTTGCTTTTATTAGCGCTGGAGTTTTAAGCTGCTTCGGTGCATGAAATTGTCATTGTGTGGCGTTAATCTGTATCACTGGCAGTTTAGCGATTCAAACCCATTGGACTTTAAGCCACTTTAAATATTTTTGCCGTTGACCCCAACGCCTGACATTCGTTGCTTTTTTCATATTTTATTTATTTTTTTTCATTTTGTTTTATGGTTTTAAATGTTTATGCTTTTAGCCCACCAAATTGCGCGCCATAAAAATGCATCGCTTAATGCTACGTTGAGCAGAGATTGCGGAATGCGGAATGAGTACATGGGTAGGGCGACAAAATGGTGATGCGGGCGCGCTCAATTCTAATACGAATTTACGACATTTTAACAATGCCACAATTTCGTGCGCTGTACACAGCCGCTGTTCCTGCTGCTCCTGCTGACGCTGCCACAGCTGTTGTTGCTTCTTCTTCTCTCCATGTAGCTGCGCCGCTGCTTCTGCTTCTACTACATTTTCTCCGTCTTCCTTAGCTTTGTTCACATCTTTTGAAATGCGCCAGCTTACTTCCGCTCTCTCGCCTTCCGCCTCTTGCATTTATGGCTGCATTTGCCATTGTTGCGCCAGTTGTTGCAATTAGGCTATACTACATTGTGCCCTAATTTGTTGTTGTTCCTTGTGGCAGCGCGAATTGTTATTGTGTTGTTCATGCCACTGACACTGCCACTGCTTGCAAGGCAGACCACAAAATCGCGGCCATTCTAAGTTTGTTATCGTTTCGCGGTGACCTGATCGCCAAGATTGAGTTGCTGCGGCTGATGGGTGGTTAGTTGGTTGGCTGCTTGGTCACCAGGTTGTGGAGCTGGTCGTGGAAGCAGCTATATTGTGGTAGCCCATATTCGTCCACCGAAAGGTAAAGCACATCCTATTCGCTGTACTGTAATGTACATGTGTGTAGGTTTTGCGGTTATTGCCCATGATGGCGACAAATTATCGGAGCGTAAGTGTTGACCTTTGTATGCCAAGTTGAATAAAATTTCGGTTATAGGCGGCAAAACTGAGGCCGCTGCAAGTTTGCTAATCTGCAACTGTAGCTACCGTCCTTCCAACGATATTATATTCGCTACGCTTTTAGGAAGTACTCTTTTCCTTTCTTTGCCGGTGGTAGTAATCCCTATTACGTCGACATATTTGTGGATCTTTTCCGGCCTCCAAATCCGTTATGATATTCAGGGACTCCACCGATAACTTTTTTTTTAACCGCCACGACTAGCCATATCTGAGGGCTCTAGGGCGTTCTCCACATCAGTCCACTCCTTGGGAATGCATAGAACAGCTTAGGTTACCACTTTACTGCCCTCTCCATACAATTATTTGATATTAACTCTCGCAAATTTATTTCTGTGAGGACGCTTGTGAAGAACAAAGTCTCATTGGAACACACGCAACTACTCTGCCCTTTTCAATTGGGGATTTTTATTTTAAAATACTTTACATAACCGATAACTTACGGCTATAATTCCGAAAACAATGACATATATTATTCTCTATATTAGACTAGTCTTAGAGAAGTAAAGCTTTCAATTACGGTCCTTTACCAAAAGGGCTTACAATTTCATAAAACTAATAAAGAAAGCTGACGGAGAGCGAGAGGTTAAGCTTTGGGGATGAGATAGAGTCGGCTTCTATATTCCAACGTGCCATGAATGGATTGCTGTGGGGAATAATAGACACGCTCTAGCCGTCATGGGCTGTTGTTTAAGGACCATTGGAGGGATATAGGTTTGTCTCTTTTAGCCTTTATTAAGAATGTGGGCGATGGATGTATGATTATTATTCGATTCGGTCATCACAAAGTGTACATTTTTAAAGTAAATAATATCCTATAAATTTTAGGAGCCGATCGAGAATTAACTATACAAAGACGCTAAAAACGAAAGAACTATTTCTCTTAAGTATTCGCTCAATTAATAGTTATTCTGCCTTATATCAACAATCGCTGCATCGACTACTTTTATGTAGGTACATTAGACTGCATCACTGCCCATACAAAAAAAAAAAAAAAAAAATCGGTACTATTTTTCAACCGGAGTTATAAAATCTATTATATTTTAAGGCTTTCACCGAAATACATATTTCGGAAAAATACTAAGATGTTCGTGAGCTGGACTGATTTGAAGATACCTTCAAAATTTGAGTTTTTTGGGAATAAAAGTTTTTTAAAGTATTTTTTTTTGGAAAAAATCGCCTTATATTACAAAACAGTTTAAGCTTAAAAGATTTGCGTGCAAATATTTTTAAATTTTTTTTTAACGAAATTACAATAATGAGATTTTGTATGCTGTTTTGGAATTTTTTTCAAAGACTGGTTAAAAAAAAAAACTTGAATAACTAGCCCAAACTTTACCAATTGAGACTTATGAGTTATCATTGGAAAGGAATTTTTTCACCCTTTCGACGTAGAATACGTCTTACGTTTCGATATGTAGGCTATACTCAAATGTTGTAGTTGTAATTTTTAGTCTATAACAGTATAGTTTTGGTCCAGTTATTAAAGTTTTTCTTAAACAAAATCAAAAATCTCATTATGATTCCTTTGAAAAAAAAATTTTGAATATTTTCATGTGGATTTTTAAGGCTTAAACTGTTTTGTCATCTATGGGAATTTTTTCCAAAAAATCCTTTAAGAAACAATTTTTATTCATAAAAAGCTCCATTTTTTGAGGTTTTTTCCAATCGGTCCAGCTCACGTAAATTTTAATATTTTTCCGAAGTATTTTGGTGGAAGTCTTAAAATATAATACATTTTGTAATCCCGGTGGAAAAAGCGCAACTGTTTTTTGGTCATGCAGTCTAATATACATACATAGTACGTATTTACCTTTTCACATTCTCCACATTGTTGCCCACTTTCTTCAGTCGCCCTCGACTTCTGCCTTAAATTGCTGGGCCTATCGCGTTGTTGCCACTTGCCTACGAGCAGCTAATTTTCAGCTTCCTCAGCTGCTTCAGCCTCTCCACCATCACACGCTTGATTGCATTGTCCATCAACATTGCTGCGCCAACAATGTTCATTTTATGCTTGTACGAGTATGTTTGCATCTGTGTTCGCACGCCTTAGTGTTTGCTTAGTTCATTGTACGTGGAGAGTCTAAGTGTGTATTGTTTATGTACTACATACTACTGCTAGTTAGTTGTAGTTGTCAAGTGTTAGTTGCTGTTGTTCAAGTTTGTTTGTTACTAAAATAGAGCATTGTAGTGTTGTTGCAATTGCTGTTGTCGTTGTTGTTGTTGTTGTTGTTAGTGAAATACGCACATATAGCGCTGAAGTGTTGGTCAGCACAATCAACATTCTCTTGCTTACCATTTCTCAGCACACATGGAAGAGCGAGCTTTCCCTTCTCCTCATTTAACGCCACATTTGAAAGCGTCTGTGACACTTTAATTGGCCATTGTTAGTTGTTCATTTGTTCCTGTTGTTTTTATTGTTCTTAACATTTAACGCTTTGTTGTCGGCGCTGTTGTTCCACGTGTTCCTATGTTTGTAGTTTGTGTCTCCTCCAAATTAAGGCTGACACTGTCTGCTGTTGATGCTCGGTTAATATTTTTTTATGCTTTTTTGGAAAGCAACCCCACGGCAAAAATTTAACACAAGGGAGTAGGGCTGGCGGATTCTTTGGAATGCAATAGTTGTTTGGTACTTTCCCATATTGCTACAAGTACGCTTCAGGGCTTAGCAATTTACTTATTGCTGCTTTATTGTTACAAGCTGCTTGCATGCTGCCGTTCGCTTACTACGAGTATAGATAACTGACTTTAGTTAGCGCTGAAACTTAAGAAATAATTCAACTAGAGCTGCTTACCCCTTTCTAATACGATCTAACCCAATATGCACAGGGCGCACTTTTTCCCAATTTTTTCAGTCATTGAGAAATTATTTATTCTCTAGTGAAGTGAATGCATTTTTGTCTGAGGTTTAATTAAAGTTTGAATAAAGTTTGAATTCTAGAACTGTGCCCTTTTGTATGAGAATGAGTTGGTTATCCAATTGGAATAAATATTGGATCTTCACTCCAACACAAATGTTTATTGTAATATCCCGAAATGTGCTAGGAAACCCGAAAAATTGAGAGATGTTCCGAATAAAATTGGAAAAATTTAAAAAATTCAAAAAATTGCCAAAGAGTCCCGAGCAAGCTCGAAAAATTCCAAAATATTTGAGATCACGAAGGATTCCGAAAAGTCCCGAATAAAATACGAAATCATGGAGGAGCTTACGCGAAAAATCTCTAATTTTGCCAGAAAATCCTAGGTGTTCTAGATATCAATAAAAATTCCGAAGAGTCCTGAAAAAAACACGAAAAGTCACGAAAAATGCAGGACGCGCTCAAAAAAAAAAAACCTCTAATATTCTAGTAAGTCATGAAAAATTTCGCATAAAACACGGACACTCCCAAAAAATGCAGAAAGTCCCAAAAGCAATTTCGTGCAAGGCCGAAAAAATTTCGAAATCGCGAATGACGACGAAAAGTTCCGAATAAAAACGAAAAGTCCCAAAAAATACAGAAGTTTAAAAAAAAAATAATAATAATATCCTGATTAAGCTCAAAAAAATTCCTACGTTCTTCAAGAAAATCACGAAAACCGCTCAAAACTACGATATAAGATTGCGATAGAGACATTAATGATAACTACAGGTATGCCAATATAAGAAGTGATTAAGAAGTCAATATTCTAAAATCGATATTCTAAAATCGATATTCTAAAATATACCCATAGCGAAATCGATAAGAGTATCGATAACAATTTCAAGGACTATATCTATTGAGGTATAAAAAACTTATATTATTTTCGATTATAACTGAAAAAATCAAAATCGAAAAAACCATTCATCGATATCAGTATCAATAAATATATCGATAAATTTGATAAAAGTGTTATAATTAGATAAGTATTTTTATTGGTAACATTACTGAAGCATGTTTATAAAAGAAAATTCATGACAATATCGATAACATATCGATAAAAATATTACTTGCAAATTTTCAAAAGCAATCCATTCCCGATAATACAATTGTTCCAATATCTGAACAGTAGGTTGATATTCGAATATCCGAGTAGTGTTTAGATATCTGGTTATCCAGTTATTCGATTATAAAAATTAACAATAGAAAACCAATTGTTTGTGTGGTAGTAAATATCGGGATATCTCGATTACAAAATGATCGAATATTAACCGGTTAACCAAATTTTAACCGCATGCACGAATATTCTAACAGATATCCGGATATCGAAACATGCGTATGGTCCAAGCTCTATTTATAATATCTTCAATGAACTTATATGGGTTAAAGGGTTTATGAGAAACTGAACATAAAATCGACACATTTATCGATAAGTATTTTAATTGTCATAGAAAAGCCATTGCTTACTTTTCTATAATATGAGCCTATATCGAAAAATATCCATAGACATAAATATCGAAAAAAATTTCAGTAGTGATATCGATAGCTGTAAAAAAAACAATTTCTAAACAGCTGCGTAAATAGTTTATTCAAAAAACCCTACTAAAAGTATCCACAAATATATCGATAACAATAATATTTATGTATATCGATTAATGTAACCAAAAATTATCGCGATAAATATATTTGTTGACAAAAATATCAATAATATATCGATAAAAATGCATGGAGATACCGATAATGGTACTCATGTACAGGTTTAATAAGTAATCAGCTGCGCGTCAAAACATTTTTTTTTAACAAACCGAAGGCTGTCTGCTTTCAAAAATTTGATAATTGTACTATAATTCTTGAAATTTTGTCGAAATGATTATAAATAGATTTAGTTTTTTATTTGCATTATTTTGGTCTTAAAATTTGTGTGTTTCAGCCAATTAAAAAAAAAAAAACAAAGAATTCGCCTTTCTACAACATCCTTCAGTCACTTTGTAGTGTTTTTCTTTTAAAAATTGTTTGCCTTTTTAAATCCACTTGCAATATTCTCAAAGTACATATTTGTGCAATTTTCCGCACCGCAATCCCCTATACGTATGTATGTTGACTTTAAAATAATATCAATAAATTCAAAGGATTACGAAGAGACACACGGCTTGCCACTACTTTATTGACAAGGGTTTACAAGTTTACGCACATTCAAGTGTACGCATAAATACATGCATACGACGAGTATCACAAACACATGCAAAGTGGGAATGTGTGGCTAGGCTTGAAAATACCGAGTAAAACCACATTTAATGCACAATTGATGGTGTTGGCCACAAGAACCAAACCGATACGAGTACGCGATTGCAAATCCTCACACGCAAATGCACAACGCGCAAGGACAGTTTGCGGCCAGCTAAAATGACATGCGGTCGCGCCGGAGAGCTTAAATTTATGTTTGTACGTACACTTGTATAACGGCCAAGAGCCGTTGCCACCAATGCAAATATCAATATTATTCTTTCGGTTATTTTCATTACAAATTACGCTTTTGCGGGAGCTTGTAAGTGTATTGTTTGTACTATGTGCGATTCCATGCAGGATTAATTTGCTGTATGCGCTTACACTTGTCAGCGATAAACGTAAGGTATTACTATTGGCAATTGGTTTTTAATATTTTTGCTGATAATTGAAGCTACAAGGTATTTTAATTAGCCTTGCTGCGGTTGTGTGCAGCTTTTTTGTGTTTCTTCCATTTATGTATACCTTATCAAACGACAAATTTAACTAGGCTTTATACTTGAGTATGTACCTGCTTATAAATATAGCCTTCCCTAGATAGCCCACAAATTCGTTTAGGTGGTCACCAAGGATTTTCAGATTTTTTTTTTCAAATAAATGGATGACAATTATATCCTTACCCGGCTTCGTGTTCCTCGTTTACCAACTGCATTGACTAAAACTATCGTAATACTGTGTATGAAGCGTCCGCCGATTTAGGCGACACTTGATACTTTTAATCGATCCCGGGATTAACATCCCTAGTACATACATACATTGGGTTCTTGTTCACATTCCCAGAATATGATTTCTCTCACGATTGTTGTTATTCGAACTGTACTCCGCTGCAGGCAGCGATTAACTTTCATTGTAGTTGGCGCATGCATTGTATGTACAAGCTACACAATTAAATAATAACTATAGCAACCCTCAAGGACAGTTAAGTGAAGGTCAAATTTCAAAAGCAATATTTTATAAAAAGTAAATTGAGAGCTTGAAAATCGCATATAAAGTTCCGCAAAATCAACCTTTTACATTTTTTTACAACTAGTCTAAACTTAGTTTAAAATCAACTAGTTCGAAATTCGCTTTAATTCGAACTAGTTTGGAAACTTATTTATTTTACACTAGTTTGTAATTACTTTAAAAAGATGTAGGTTAGGTTAGGTTAGATTGAAGCCGCTGCCTTCATCCAGCATAGGAGAGATTCACACTTAGACCCAGTGGGTTCATCCGACCATCTTTTGTTTGTCCTCTCATCGAAGTATGCCCTGAGCCATTAAAGCCTTTGCTTTCTTGATGTATTCTTATTTGCAAAATAACAAAGTCCACAGTTTGATTTTTTCCTATTGGGTTTAGTGAACTGACGTTATATGTAAATCCATTATGTGCGCAAGGATTCATAAGTATTGAAATTATGCCAGCACATTTATTGATACATTTGGAAAATTAACATTTTATATATGTAAATATTCCAACACTTCTGGTAATTCTGATACGCAAATTAATTTTGATGGCACAGCATAAAACTTTGTTTTTAATAACAGCAAGTAAGTCATTGGTCATTTGCAAAGTAAACCAAAAGTTCGGCTTACTTTTCCTGATGTATATCAAAAACAGGAAATTTTAAAAAGACATGCAAAACTCCCACTTTACGTAAAGTGTTCGACTTATGTGCTATGGCCATGACTAAGTTCATAAAGAGTGGTTGTGGTAAAAGCAAAATATTAATAAGTATGCATTCATGTATGTATGTATATAAAAGACGCACCTACCCCAGGCCGTTTCCAAGGACAAAGCGTCTATATGATTCTCAGATTTGAAAAGAGCTGCAATATAAGTAAAGCCAATAAAATAGAATGATTCTAATTATAGAAGATACATAGTCCTAGATGAATTCCAAATTTTTGTATGTAGACGGCTCCAAGAAAGGCTTTCGAGTTACCATATTTAGAGCTACCAAGGCTGGGGATAACCATTCTGATGCGTAGGCTGCCAGCACCTTGCAAGGGGAACTTTGCCATCAGTCTATGTGTGTCCTGAGAATTTCTTTGCATTAGAATTAAAGACTATTAGAGATGAGGCAAACCTGTAATTAAGAACTCAAACAGATATCTAAGACGTACAAATCGTCGAGTGCCAACATAATAGGAACGCATATACAGACATAGTACATATGTATGTATGATACCATGGGAGTTTTATCCTATATGTTGGCAAAAGCTAGAGTAGGGATGGCCTAGAAAAATCTATTCGCGAGCTGCAGCTATAAAAAATCATAAATCGAAGGTGTTTTTGCCATTTTCGAGAATATTTCCTCGGCAGTCCCAACAAAAAGAAATACCGACATATTACTTGCGAAATTTACAAAAGACTAAAGTTCCCTGCATACAACAACTCCAGCTGTTCACCCTTTCTCAGAGTTTAGAGTCGAATGACTTCCACCTTTCTGTTAAAGCAATAGAGAGGGTAAGATGTGTCCCGAATTTGTGCGTACGTGTCGACGTTCTTTTCGTCTCTACTTTCTTGAGTGAGCTGATTAAATATGTATAGTAAGCCTCTACGATTCTTTGACCTTAATAACAACAAGGAATTGGTATCATATATATAGGGAAGGGAATAAGCTATGGAGCCTACACAAGCG
The DNA here is from genome assembly GCF_001687245.7 of Rhagoletis zephyria. Taxonomy (NCBI): domain Eukaryota; kingdom Metazoa; phylum Arthropoda; class Insecta; order Diptera; family Tephritidae; genus Rhagoletis; species Rhagoletis zephyria. Next base: position 157,823 of record NW_016157950.1, read on the forward strand.
TATCACAATGGCCCCATCATTAGCACGTCTCCAGGTTTTTGTTTTTTTTGATGGAAATGATCTGGATGAAATCCAACGCTTGCCCTTTTCATATTAAACTTTCCGTCACTCATACGCCATGGCGTGCGTTAAGTGCACCCACAGCTATGCGTCAGCAAAAACGCGTACAGTAAGACAAAAACACAATTTTCACTACTGTTATTCCATTCAGTTTACTTAAATGTGTCAAAGTAATTCGATTAAATATAAAATTGCTATGGATATCACATGACACGAGGCAATTGTGCACACACATACATATACATATACAATAAAACAAAAATGGCTACTTTCATTGAGCCAATTGCCATTGCCTTGGTTAATTGGCTGCTATGTGCTCAGGCTACGTCGTCATCGTCATGCCAGCCGCGTTAAAGTACATTTAAATAAATTTAATTAAAATTTTCGCAACTTAATTGTCGCAATTGAAGTGTGTGCCCAAAAAGGCCCAGGCAGGCAACAAAATGATGCCTGCCGGCATGCAAACTTATAAGAGTACAGTTATACACTATATATGTATAGTTCGTACATGTATAAGTGCAAATAAATCAAAATATAATTACTCTGCGCAAATCGATATCTACGTCTACGCGTCGCACAATGCCGTTATCTGCTAATGAATTTTAATTAAAAAACGAACCAGTTAAAGTGAAATGAACTCGAATTGAATAAAACGAATTTGAAATGAAACAAAACTGAATGCAGGGCAAGCCGCTTATGCCATTGGCAATAATTGTCGTGCCATGGCAACAGTCAGACTGACAACGACTTCTCAGCTGAAAAGGCTGACCAAAATATAATGCTGAGCGCTGATTGATAACAGCAGCAGCGAAACTGACGCAAATTACTGATTGTGGTATGCGGCATGCGGCACGCCTCCTCTGTCGACTTTGATTATTACTTATGCCTTTTGAGTTATGCCTTTAAATTTATTTGTCTTTATGTTTCATAAAATCGATTTTTTAACGTCTGACTTGGAAATTGTCTTCAATTATCTTCATCAATGCATATATGTATGTATGTACGTATCTCGTCGGTAACTTGTCGCATTTATGTACATTAGGGTGACTCACCAAAAAAAGTTGCGCATTTTCTAGCGGAATTATGAAATGTATTATATTTTTAGACTTTCGCCAAAATAAATATTTCGAAAAATATTAAGATTTACCAATTTGAAAATACCTCAAAAATTTAGTGCCGCTGATACAATTTTTGCAACACTTTTAGGTAGGTCTCCTAAGCTTAAACTCTTCTATCATCTGAGGTGATTTTTTGGAAAAATATTTTCTAAATCTAAGCAGAGCTGGCCGTCCAGGCCTGGCCGTAGCTCAGATTAATAAAATGAAAATATGAAATTCAGAGAAATTATATGATTTTCTTTGCATTCTATGCACCCGTCCATCTAGCCATTTGTCGTTCTTTTTCGGTCACTCTCGAACGTAATTCAGGCATACCAATACGACCATTACCATTTTCGGTCGCTCGCTGCTCATCAGTGTGGTTTGCACGTGAGGTAGCTCGTCGTTCATTTGATTGACCTTGACTACCTTCTGTCAGAGATGATTTCACAACCAAATACAAATAACTTTTTCATAAAGTGTACCTTAATTCACGAAACGAAATACGGTTTGCGAAATGTACAGCACCGGACGATACAAGCTACAGTTTTGTAAAGCTCTTCACTTAGACCATAGGTCAACCACAAATCGCATGTACTAGGTACTGTCAGCGTCAAAATAAAGTCTACACCTTGTTCTAATATAATATTCACAATGGTTTTCATAAAAAAATTTTTGCATTAATTATTTATGCAAATATAGTCGATTCTATACTATAAACGTCTCAATCAAAGTTTCGCACTTTATATAAAGTTCATAAAAATTCAAAATTTTTTTATCAAAATTTTCATTCAGAATTTATAGAAAATTTTCGAGTATGCAGTTTTGTAGCCCATTCAATTTTAGTAAAACCGGGTGCAAGTTCCAAGCCGTTAAAAATTACCGTCAATTTTTTAGAATATTTTTGTTGAGGCTGTTTGCGTTTTCTTCCATAGAACTCATTATCAAAACCTTGAAAAAGAGCTCAGCGTTAGAATATCTAACCTCTTAACTAAGTCTTCTTTTTGTAGAGAATGCTGTAATTGTCGACAGTTTCTCTAATCGTATTCTAACCTTCTACCTTAGAGAAACGCTTTGGAATTCAATCGTTTTCTAATTGTTCTCTAACCTAAATGTTTGTTGGGCTTGATCAAAGAGTTTTTGAACAATGCGTTTAACAATAAGTTGTAATTTTTTTCTTTACTCTGATAAAAGATTTTCAAATAATTTTCGTCAGGTACCTAACCATTTCGCAATATTTCATTTAATTCTAAATTCTTAGTCTTAACCTTTTAAATTGGTCGTCACGCTATTGAGAAATATTTCTAAGTCAAAGATTTCGTGAATACCTTTCGTTTAAAACTATATTGTAATATTTCATTTATCTTATTAATAAAATTTTTGAATATTATTAATAAAATAAAATAAAAATTTTCGAAAGGTGGCAACACTTTTTAAAAATATTTTTAAAATTCATATTTCTTAAAGCTGTTTATTTTGATATCCATATTGCAACATTCAAATACCTTATAAATTTAATTCAATGTAATTTTTCACACATGTGGCAACTATCTCCAAAAATTAGTTTGATACCCAAATTTTGATATCTCATTTATTTTATCAATTCATTTAATCAAAACTTTTCAAACAGGTGGCAACTCTCTACTTTTATGTTTCAAACCATCTAAAGCTAGACCGTTATACTGATATTATACTATTTTACTAAAACACCTTACTTACTTTTAATTTGTATATATATTTTTTTGTGTTTGTACGTCATTCGTGTATATGTGTCCTCCAAGTCAGACATTAGCCAATCGGATAAAATAAACTAAAATCTCTTAATGCCTTGCCGCTCATTCAATGCTATAATCAAATACAAACAAAAAGCTACAAAACAACAAACAAAAGACTTGTACAATTGCAATTGCATCGGCAGTAATAATAACGATAAGCCAACAGCAATAAAATGCAAACTTGAATGAGTACATTTCCAAAAAAAAAAATAAATAAAATCATATAAAATAATACTAAATTCAAAAGCTACTTAGAAAATAAAAAAAAATTCACATTGGAAATGCGCATTTAAAAGCGCTTAGACGTCTATGCAAAACATATGGAAAGCAGTTGTGAAAAATTTCTAAAGAATTTCTAAGCAATCTACTGAATTTCGCGAAACAAACGGCGAACGTTGAAGTGGCTTAGGCATTCAAGCGCGTGACTGACTGATTGGACAGCAGCAAAATAATGCAGCGCAAAGTTGCAGGCAGACAGGCTACGGTGGGTGGCAGCTGGCGGCAGTGGCTGTGTAGGCTACTATTTGACCGACCAACCGACCGACCGCCCACAGATTGATTGTGTGTAAGATGAAACGCAGCAATTGTCGTACTATAAATTGTCGGCAATTAGTTTAAGCGCATGCACGTGTAGTATTTATGTTCAAGTACATATGTATATATGTATAATGGCTAAGTGGATGTGTGTGTGTGTCTTTTGCTTGTTTAAGCAATGAAGGTTAATTTGCGGGCAATGACAAAATCTTTGTAAAAGGAAAAGCTGCTTTAGTGAGAGTAGAGCTTGTAAAGCGATTGAGAAAAATTAAAAAAAAAAAAAAAATTATATAAGTGCTTTTAAAATCTAGCCCTTGACTAACTGAAGAGCGCACAGTTGCATCAAAAACACGAATACGGCTAAAGGTCAGCATTTTGTATAGATTTTGCCAACTTTGTGCTTGGTCAGTCGCTTAATTGAGTTGGAGCTCAGTTTGAAGAATGTGGTTGAATTTATAATTACATACATACGTTTCAATTTGCAACCACCTGAAGTTTGTGTTTGAGTTTTAGTTTGACTTTGAGTTTTTGTTTGAGTTAAAAGTTGAATGTGGGTTTTGGGTGTGCGTGAGTTTCAGTTAGAATTTGAGTTTAAAATTGAGTACGAGTTGAGTTTAATATTGATTTTGATTTTAAGTTTTTGTTTGAGTTTAGGTTTTGGTGGTGTGCGTTTGAGTTTGAAACTGGATTTGGTTTTGCGTTTCAGTTCAGGCTTAAAATTCAGTTTAAATTTAAGTCTTCGCTTAGTTTGTGATTGAGTTTCAGTTTGAGTTTGGTATTTGAGCGACTGTGGGATAAACTTAAGTTTTATTTTGAGCGGTTCCTTAGGTTTAAAATTCAGTGTGCGTTTGAGTTTGTGTTTGAGCGTGAGTGAGTTTCTGTTTGAACTTAAGTTTAAAATTGAGTCTGAGTTTCAATTTGGGTACGTGTTAAGTTTGAGTTTGACATTGATCATGTGTTTAAATTTTTGCTTGGATTTAAATTTTAGTGTGATTTTGGCTCTGAGTTTACGATGGAGTTTGGGTTTAAGACTGAGTTTAGATTTCAGGTTAGTTTGTGTTTGAATTTCAGTTTGAGTTTGGGTTTGAGTAAATTTTGAGATTGAGTGAGCCTCCTTATGAGTGGGGATTATGTTTAAGCGAGTTTAAGTTTGAGTTGAATTTGAGTTACAAATTGAGATTGAACTTGAAAAATAGAGTTTGAGTTTAAATGTGAGTTTGTGCTCGAGGTTGAACTCGAGTTTGTGCTCGAGTTTGAACTCGAGTTTGAGTTCGAACTCGAGTTTGAGTTCGAACTCGAGTTTGAGTTCGAAACCAAGTTGATCTTGAGTGTGAGTTTGAATGTGAGTTTGGGTGTGAGTTTAAATTTGGCTTGCGTTTCAAATTGCTTTTGCGGGGGAGTCTGAGACTGAGTTAAAGTTAGAGTTTCAGTTGAGAGTTTCTTAGTTCGAGTTAAAGTTCGAATTTGAAGTTTGGTTTAAGCTTAGGTCAGAGTGTTATTTTCAGTTAAGTTTTAGTTTACGTTTCAGTTGACAAAAATTTCAACTAAAATTATGCGAAAAAGTAGCGCATTTTGTCTACTTAAATGACACAAGTCAAATGCTTTTACATAAAATATGTACACATTTTTACTGCAAGTAGTTTATGTAAATTTAATTTTGTTAGCTGCTCGGGCCAACTGTGGATTTTTTCAACACTTAAATTTTATTTTTTTTAATTGCCTTCTCTTGGTAGCATCATTTTTGGTCTCAACATTTTATATTTCTTTCATTTCTTCCATTTTCACTGGCATTAAAAGCCGCAATTAAGGCGACTCAAGCGCAGTGAACTCATTTATAATGCACATTCATACACACAAAAAAAAAGGCGTCCAATTCGTTGGTTTTTGTTGCTGCTGTACTGCCACTCGATTCTGAGTGCAAGAAATGCTGCTAGTTACCGGCAGCATCACACGGACACACCAACACATGCATGCAGCTATGTTTCACTTAATTGTCACCAAGAGAACGAACGCCACCAATGTGAGGACATTTAAAATGTTGGTTGTGAAATGGAAAAATGGTAAAGAAAGGAGAAAAGTGGGGAGAGAAATATGTAAAAATAAATTTTAGAAAGAATATTTGTATATGTAATTTATATTTAAGACACTTGAAAGCGCATTCATTTTTAAGGTGGAGGTAAACTCTAAAACAAGCTTGAATATGCGAAATTAAAACTTGGGCCCCAGGATTTAAAGTGGAAGCTTTGTGGCTGAGAATTTTGTACTTTTTATATATGTAGTAACATAGAAGGCTCATAGAGGCACTACACCTCTGGCATGTGGTCTAACCATAATAATTTGTCCACTTGTGATCGAAGAAATTTAGAAAATTAGCGACAATTTTCTGCGCATTAAAGTAAATTAACCATTTTCAAACAGCCTTATGCACACAAATTTTAATACACTTGCGGTCATGGAAACATCCCGATCGCCCCAAAGTAGACTTCACTTATGTGTATTTATTTATCTGATGTTCATCTGATCCGATAATGACACTAATTTCTAGTAGAGAGTACTTGCACTGCACACTACTGAGTTGTACCATTGCGCTAAATTCCCCTAATTTTGAAACTTAGCATACTTAAGAGCACTTGCCATATACATATGTACATATATACATATTAGTAGGGAGTCAACATTTAACTGCAATGACACATTGTTAAAAATTCGCATGTCAGTCTACCTGTTTGCTGCGCAAGCGTGCCAAGGTTCAACTTATTGAACCAGAAAATTTTCGAAATCTTTCTTTGGCCTCTACATTTAAGCTGTTGTTCAGCTGAGCTTTAGATGCAACAACGCGTAGCAACTAAACTGCCACTTTATTACCACTTTTAATGCCTACCATATACATATTAATGCCTTTAATATCTTGTTCTTCTCTCATCATTACGGGTTATGTGTGGTGCCTTTGTTTATGGGCAGTAGAGATAAAATAAATAAGGACGCGAATGTTTAACAAGTATTGCCTCTTTTTATTAAGTTTTTTAATATTCATTGGTTTTTGTGAAAGTATAGCACTTTCTAACAAAAACCATTGAATCCAAATTTTGAATTTCAGAAAAAAATTAGGAAAATTTTAAAAAGTTTTATTAAAATTTCAAACTTTTCAAATTAAAAAAATGTTGGTTGCAGTTTTGTAGCCAATTTAATTTTAGTATGCCTAAGAATGTCCAAGTTTGAAGTCGTTTGAGTTTCAGCAATTATTTTTTATTTTTTCTGAAGGTGTCTGGCATTTTCCTTCCATGCCAAGTGCGTTGAAAATATTTTTTATATGGAGGACATGCACAAATCCGTAAGAAAAAAATGGTCAAAAATACTAGATTTAATAGGCTACAAAGCTTTAATTTTGGTTTTAAAATTTGAATAAAAAGTTTGAAATTTTTGAAAAATATTTCGAGGGCTTATATTCTATACCCTCTATCGTGGAAAACTACTTTGTGCTGTTAGCACCCATCTGGGACCTACCTGTCATCAGTAATGTTATTTATCACTTTGAAATTTAATAGTAAATTCTTCTGTCAAGCGTTAGACAAGGTCAGCATTAATGACAGTTAAGTCTTCCGTGAAATTTTATATTAGAATCTCATTTTTGTGAAATGAAATTGAAATTCGTTGAATTTCCATAAATCTTGCGCAAATACTTTTAAAAATTTATTAAAAAAGTATAAACATTAAATAAGCTAAAGAAAAATAGCCCAAAACTAATTAAAGCGCCGCGTTCCTATTTTTCCGCCCGCCACCTTACCGTACGCTTGCCTTATTTATTAACGCACTCGTACTGCCGCTGGCTTAATTGGGGTTAAGTACGCATTTCGACGTTGGGGGTTTTTTTTATTGTAAAGCAAAAGCAGCTACTTTCTTTTGTTGAATTTAAAGCTTAAAAGCTGCGTTGCGGCCTCTTAAATCGGCTGGTTTACATTCCCAGCGCGTGTATATGTATGTTACATACCGTAAGGCGTTTTCAATTGTTGCTGTTTTTATTTGCGAATTTCATAGTACCTACTTTGGTTTGTTTTCGCGCTTTCCTGCATGCAATAACTGCACAAATTCTTAAGCGTACATACATACATACATACGTACATATGTATGTACATACTTTGTATATGCGCCTGTGTGTTGTGTCCTGGTCTTGCGCATGTGTGTCACTCAGCCATTTGGATTTCCTTTTGCTTAAGTGCCCCACTGCCGATTGCATTTGCTGTTTTCCTTTCCCGTTTTTTTTTTCCTTATTTTCTTTGTATATTTATAGCATATATTTAGGTTACAGTGCGGTGCATAAAATAAGTTTAACGATTTAATTGCATACTTTCGGGCATTTAAGCACATAACAAGCTTGCATTTTTATGTGGCGCAACAATGCCTCATTTTGGTTTATCGGAACATAAGTATGTGGGTAAGTCGGAAAGCTTAGCAGGGCGAAGGAATGCAATACAAATAGAGGAGTAAAAAGGAAAGCAAACGAACGAATGAACGAGGTAATGCGGGCATTGCGGTAAGGATGTGCACAATTACCTGGATTCGCGTGTGTGCTTTTTATGCTTTCATGTTTTATGACCGCCACTTAAAAGTCAAAAGTGTATTAGCGCTTCGAGTACACTTTAATGCTTATGGCATAATTTTTGGGTGCACTGAAGTGTATCAATCAAATGGGTGCGCATTGCTGATGCGTTTTTATTAGGTGCTTCATATTTGTTAAGAGCAATTGGCAATGTATGTTAAATCATTTTTCAAAATTTCTCAAAGCTTTGTAAAATTGAAATATAATTTTAGGCGCTTTGAATGGCGTCAAAAATTATACTCCATTTATTTTAAAATAAAATTTAAATGATTTTTAAATAATATTTAAATTTATTTATTTCACACTAGTGCCTGAATTATTTTCCAATTAAAATTTTATTGCTCATTTGCTTTTGATAGGCGCTGAAATATTTAGGCTTCACTCCATGAATTTGTCATTGTATGTTTGTATGCTTTTAGGCGACTCTCTAGTTAAATGGGCACTTCACTCGACTGTCAGTTAGTTAAAAATTTTATTTGTGCAGTCAGGCAAATACGAATGCAATCAATGGTTCAGATTAGAGTGTAAAATAAAATATGGAAAATAAATTTGCTTAGATAAGAGTTTAATGAACGGGTGATGATTGGTAGAAAGCTTGCGAGGAATGTTTTAGGCATATCACCAAATGAATAAAAAAAATCTGTGGAGCACTGCAGTTATCACATGTGTGGTTACTAAACTCTAGTGAATAATTTGTAAGTAGACAAAATAATTTGATAGAGAAGGTGAAGTATATTGTATGTAGTGATTTTTTATAAGCACTTGCTTCTCTGAATGTTTTACGAATTGAGTAGCTGTGGTGGAATTAATAAATTCACACACAACTCACCAGTGAAGAAATTGTAAACGATTAATTAAAAAAATAAAATTTTTAGGTAATGAATGATAGATACAAAATAATTAATGATGAACATTGAACTGCAAAAGTCAACTGGTGAAGAATAAGAGAGTATTTACTAATGATAAATTGATGCAGTATGAATGTTGAGTTATTTTTGCGAACGACTATGCAATCATTAATCGTGACTGGGAATGATTAATATTGAGTGTTGGAATGATACATAATGAATTATTGATCAAAATATTAAAAAACAATTTAACGATAAAGTTTGAATGTATATTTACTGAAATTTGATTAATCAATTAAAGATGATATAATGATAACTAAATCGTGAGTGATAAACTATGGAAAGTTAATTATGAAATTTTGTTTTTAAATTACGGCTCACGATATGTGATTTATAAATAAATTATAATATTAATGATTCGTGTACCACAAATCTTGAAAGATGAATGGTAAATAATGAATGATAAACGAGTTAATTTAGAATGATTGATCAGAAAAGTAGTATGATAACTTAGGTGTAAGTGATGAGCTGTGAATGACGAATAATTAAATTTGAATAATGTACCAAATCCAGTTGAAGTCAATCTTGAAATTAAGCTTTCTATTGCATGCCTTGAATTTTGATTTTTGAATGCGAATGGATTAATGATAATTTGTGAACTATAAATCGTGAAGGATTAAAAGCAAAACAAAAAATGGATGATGGACAATGATTTTCTAATGTTGACTAAAAAGCAATGGAATAAATAACAGATATAGTGCAGCGAATTAAAATACAGCGATTCCGCTGGCTTGGCCAAGCTGTTCGAATGAACTCAGATGCTCCAGCTATGAAATATTTAACTCGGAACCCGGAAACTATCAGGCCTTACGAAAAGTGGTGCACTAATGGTTTAAGAAGAATTTCGTTAGTTTCCATTTGCCGTATTTCGTATTACAATTGTTAGATTGGTTCGTAAGATATACGTGATTCAGTGGAACAAATTTAAAATATCTCGAAAACTCAGCCATAGAATATATTTCGTGTCACTGAGTGCAGATCTCGTTGTATGTGAATAATTTCACAAAATGAAAAATCTATCGTAACGTTTATTTTCTTTATACATTTCATTAAATGAAAGGAAAAAAGTTAATTTTTTTTTTGTGTAATTGAATTCACTGCCATATTAGTTGCAGTTGTCGTCTGGCTTCTTTCATTGATATCCTCAGAACTAAATTGTATGCAAGCCTCAAAGCTTTGCTCTAGCGTGCGATTCAAATTCAGCCTTAAAATATGCACCACTGTCGAAACGTTTGCGAAGTTACGATATAGATTCCTGTGAAGAGATTTCGTGTAAAAACTGGCGAATGCCTTTCACTTCTAAAGAATTCAATTAATTCTGTTCGCCATATCAGTGAAATATTTGCCATTGGAATATTACTTTGAAATGCGTGCAAGGTTTCACTTTGATTAACTTAGCTACTTTATTTCACACTCTTTGTTTTTCTATAAAACACACGCGCCCACAAACAAACAAACACATACCAACATTCCAACTGATTGGGAATTTGGCGCCATCAGGCTTTCAAAAGCACATAAAATATGTATGTATGTGTTTGGTGCTGCAGCACTTACGCCGCCTAACAGTGTGCTTTTCTTTTAGAAAAAAAAATACCAAAAAAAAAGACATCCTAAAGTGAAATTCAATTTATTTAAATCCGCGCGCAATTAGAGTACGTGATGTGTTAAGTGAAATTTGCCTGCCCGCCGCGCCGCGCCTCGTACCAAAAGGCACACCAACACAAACTGATCAATAACAGCGAGTGATTTGGTGTATATTTGTTACACTCCACCTTGCGTCATTGCCAGATGAGACCCAACATATGTGGCTTCCTTTGGTTGAATTTTGTATGGCTGGGCGCCGAGTGATTGGTTTTACCTTTATGCTCTGAAAATGTTTTTTTCCACCATTTTTGGCGCACTAAGCAGAAAATTGAATGACTTTGTAAAGCGCTTTCGGGTGCTAACGATCAGCAATTTTTGTAACTGCTTAGAGCAGTGAGTGCGCGATTTTCATTTGATAAATTTCGATAACAGTTCATGGCTTTTGGCGAGTTTTGCAGTGTGTGTGTGAGCGAAAATGGAGGGGAAATTACTTATACTGGGCATCCATTAGATGTTGAAATGGCAAAAAACATCATTTTGAAACGAACTTAATAACTATTTTTAATACGTTATTTCACGGGTTAAGTTTAATGCCAAACTTCGTCATTGCATTTTAGGTCAATTAACTCCCAGTGGAAATTCCACACTAGATAACAAAAGGGACGGGATTCACACTCATGTGTTGGATTTGTTTCAAAATTTTTATGGTAAATTTAGGGCGTATTTTTTTCTTTTAATTTTCTTTGAAAACGGTTTTGCGCATTTTCTTCTATAAGAAAAAAGTGCAAAAAAGCCGTCAGCATAAAAAATATTAAAAATCAACGCAATTTTGCAGTAGCTTAAAACTTGCACTTTATTATACAAAAATTGAATGGGCTACAAAACTGCATACTCAAGAAAATTATCAAAAAAAAAAGTGTGTAATATTGTAATGTGCTCATTTTACTCACCTTCCGTGTAAAAAAATTCATAACTCAAATTATTGTAGAGTGCACCCCGTAATACTATACTTAAATATTGCGCAATACTCAGAGCAAACATTGTGATTTTTTTTTAATTTTTTTACCAAAAAATTTGTATGTGAAAAATTAAAAAAAAAAAAATTAAAAATTTTAATTTTTCGTTTCATAGAGAATTTTGATGTTTGTATGTGTGATTTTTTTTAGTTTTTTCCTCTCCCCGTTCCCGAGGTAAGTATTTGGAAAACTATTAAATCGATTTGGTTTTGTTTTTCTTGCTGTAAAGTTTTTAAAAATGTATTAATCAAGCTCAAATTTCATGTTTATTTATTATTCATATTTATATTTATTTATTTTATTTATATAATGCTAAAATTTTGATTTTTTTTACTTTTACTAATAAAAAAAAAACTTGACGCTGGAATTTAATTTTTTATTTTTTCTTCTCCTTGCAGGTAATTGGACATTTTCATTAATTAAATGTGGGTTTGAAGTAAGTAATGAACCTTCTACTACAACGTAAAAAAATGTTTTAATCATATATAAATTACTAAATACATAAAAGGATAGGGAAAATCACTTCGGCATCGAAAAGTATTTATCTTCTGCAAACATACCATACGCTTTCATGAATTTTAGTAGTTTAGCAAGGGAAATAGAGAGGTCATCTATTATCAATACATCTTAAACATAAATGCACCATCCCAGTCTTGCGAAGGATAAACGAGATGATTATATATATATCTATTTATGACCATAACCAGTCGCTATGGATTTTATGTCATCATCAGTCCTATCAGTGTTCGTAACTCACTTCTAATCAGTATTACACTAACGGTTCGTATAAGCCTTATTCATGAGACCCCTGCTGAGTCTGCATGACCGATGCACTGGCAAGGCAGGGAACTCTTGGGAAGGTGCTTCTGGATAGGCAAAGTCTGGGTGTTCCCCTTAACCCTTGTCGCCTACTTTTGGATAGTTCAACCTAGCGCTCGCTGTGACCTTGTGTTTATATGTGGCTAAACCTTTCTGGTCACGTATAAACCGGACGCGATCTAGGGTAATCTTGAGACTTAGCAAGTTAGACCTCTCGCTTTTGCGTGATAGGTAAGGTTAAATATCATCGATGACCATTACTGCATCAGATGCACAGAGGACGATGAGGTGAAATAATCCCAACCTCTGCTACAAAGGTCTCCTGTCTTTGCGAGCCTAAGGTTAAAGTACTTTTTCCACGCTCCCGATAAGCTTGCGGGAATGAATAAATCTGAGTTGTTGATCTGTTGTTGACTAAATTAATGATAACCTCTGATTGAATCATACATTGGCCAGCTCTGACTGAATTATTTGTCAACTTTGACTGAATTACCGATTCTTACTGACTGAATTATTGAACAACTATAACATAATTATTGGTCAGAGTTCTCTATATGCAAAGCTGATCTGCGGTGCTTTCAGGCTTAGACTAAATGCCAGAACAGAAATAGATGTAACATACGCAACGTAGTCATCATGTGTTACAAAAAAAAAAAAAAAAAAAAAAAAAAAAAAAAAAANAAAAAAAAAAAAAAAAAAAAAATAACGAAAAATTTCTGAGTAAACATGCTTTTGTGTTGGTCTTATATATTATTATAAAAAATTGTATTTCATCTCAAAACAAAATTAAATTCCCCTTAAACTCAGCAAAGCCACACTTGAACTCGCTCGCTAACGACTTTAGACGTTTTCTATTTTGATTAGTGTCCCAGAATGGCACTTGCCGCATTCAAAAAACAGCAAAAACAATATCAGCAGCAGCACTAAAGTGCAGTTCCGAGCAACAACTTACCTCCACTTGCGAAAGTTGTCTCGCAAATTCGCTAAGTTTGCATTGTCTTCAATTAACTTATACTACATAACTTGTACTCCATTTTTGCTGTCATTTATAGTCGTTGTTGTTGTTGTTGTTTTGCGGTGCTTGTCTCTTGGCAGATTTGAAGTCGTTGCTTGGCATTAACATTGACTCGAAAGTACAGCAACAACAACAATAATAAGGAAATGACAGCAGATCGCTAGGTACTCGAAAAAAAAGCTTAAGGCTATGTATGTATGCGTGCGCTCTAAGCAGTCACTTTGCAACTTCTATTGTTTTAAGTGTTGCAGCAAGTAAAGTGCCATGTTGCAGCATGACATAAATCAAGTTTATTTACTTCGTTCATATATATTTTTATTTTTGTTTTTTGCTACCGCTGCAGTTGTCACTATTGTGTTGCCGCAGCAGCCAGCTGTTGTTGTTCTTTGCTTTTGTTTAATGCAAGTCCAAGGCCTGCCTGTCTTATAACTGGCTGCTCTGCTTGGCTGACTGGCTGGCTGGATGTTCGTCTTAGCTTTCCTGTGCGCTTACAAGCGCTCCATCATTGCCTTGCTGCCATTTACTGACATTTTGCAAGTTGCTATGGCGCCTAGAAGTATACACTAAAATGCATGCTCTGCAAACTTTGAGCTGTCTGTGTAAATTCTTCGCACATCTTTCTCCGGTGTCACTTCACTCTTTCATCTCCCATATGTATTTTACCTGTCTGTCAAGCGGCTTGATTTTTATTTCCTGTCCACTTGTCAGTTTAAACTCTAAGCGTCACAGTTGTTTTTTCTTTTGCTTACTTTCGTATGCATATTTTTTTATTTATGCTTTTTAGACACTCCTAAGCAGCCTTAATGCTTTGTCTTTACTTCCGCTTGCGACAAGCATATTTTATGTGGCCGAACTGTCGCATTCACTATGTACGCATTAGTTGTTACGAATGTCTGGAAGGGGGGTTTTTTTTTGTATGCAATTGTGGATAATTTTCAGTCATTGGTGAGCCCCCTAACGCTAAAAATATTGAAAAGTTTATCGATAAATGTATCGAAAACGAAGCCGATATAAGTGCAGACAATTAAAGCTAAATTAAAATGACCTTGACATTTATTTCGAAAACCTTGAGGAAAACCTAGAATGTTAGAAATGTTGGAAAGCTTATCGATTTCAATGACCATAAATGTATTTAAAACGATAACGATAATTTATTCGAAAAATTCAACGACAACTTTTTTTTTTGATATTTGATTAATGTGGTTATGGATTCAAGAAAAATTTATTTTCAGAAAAATCGGGGGAAAAAAATTAATATTTATACTCACGACTATTAAAAACACTCAAATCAATTGTCAGTGTGTAATTATCAGGTGGAGTGCCATCTCTGACCTTTGATGTCTGCTGACGTTTTTGCACTCTAATCATTCGCTTTCCCACTTGCAAGTTATCTATTAAGCGCTTTAACCATCAGCTTATCTTCTATTTATTTTCACACCTTCTCCTTCATTTTTCATTACTCACCATCACAATTATCATATCGCCTTTACTCTCGGCTGCTACTTACAATGCAGCCTACATCATAGCCTTTTCCCTTCAGCCTGTCTGTTTCTACAGTTTTCTTCATTTGTCATCCGCCATCTTGTCATTGTAGTTGACAACTGTCAGCATTTTCGACCTGCAGTAATCACTCGTGGCGATATGGGCGAGTGCATTAAGTAAACAACACATTTTGATTAAGCCACAAAAACAACAAAGAAAAAAAACGAAAGAAATAATAACCATTAAGACTTTTGTCTTATGTCAAGTTTATTACTGCGCATTCTAAGATGCTGGTAGTTTCGTTGGTTGGCATTTTGTGTGTTTTGCTGTCTCTCAGCTCCAGGTGGCAGCATTTCTCTGTTGGAATTATGCCGCACCTAAGCATGACTTGCATTTGTTTTTTCTCTATGCTAACTTCTCTGTATGACTAAGGCAAAAACTTGTGTGACTTTTCACCTGCTTGCCATCTGTGCAGATTTTTTCTATTATTTTTCTATGATACATTTAACTAAACTCGTATTTCATTCAGCATTAAGCATTTTTTCCACTTAAATACTTTTGTGTTAGTTTTGAATGCCAAACTCATCACAGGTTTGTCTGCATGATTTGCCATTTGTGTTGTTGTGGTTTAATTTGCTGACTTTTCTTATTTTAGCGTATCTTTGGCTGCTTCCATTTGTTCGCTTATTCTTAAGACCGGCACTTTTAATTTCACACTGCGGTTGGTTTTTTTTTCCTGTTACGAAGCTATGATTACAATGACCTGGCATGACCACAAAAGCCAAAAATTGTCATGCAAATTTCTATGCTTATACTAAATGAGTACTTAGTTATTTGCCATCATTTGACTTAGAACTTCCATGAAGATTCCTGTAGCAATGACCTAAGGCGGGTTCTAAGACGGATTCACCGTTCGTGTCCGGACAACGTTTTATTTGCTCTCAAAAAATTTTTGCCGGAGAGGGTGCTGAAGTACGGTTCACCGTTCAGTTCGGCACATTTTATTTTGTTATGAAGCAAACAGCTTATGATATTGTTGCCGAAATGCGATTTTGATGGCAAATATCACATGCAATTCGCTGCAAACGCATATAAAGGAGAACGCGGCAACCCGAATCATCAAGTCGTTCGGACAGAAAAACAAAATCAATTTGATTGGAACAAATAGTGTTCAGAACATTTTTGTCGCGCTCTAAGTGACACAAGGTGGGAAAGTAACGCGTAATATTTCTAAAAAAAAAAGTGTCCGGACACGAAAAGGGGAATCCGCCTTCAGAGTTTTGCATTCATTCTTGTCCACGCTTTTTGGTGCACTTTAATCAAATGACATGAGATCTTAGTTTTGGTTAATGAAAAATAAACTTTTTTTTGCTGTAGTATTGTATTGTTGGTTAACGAAAAAAAATTGACTGTCAGTTTTTATGCATTTGTTTAAGAAAAATTTGACGATTACATTTAATAAACATCTGCTGCAGCACGTAAAGTATCCTATGGATCCTGGATAAATTAAAATAAAATTGATGACTGTTGATTTTATCATATCGTCCTATGGACGTCTTTTAGCGCATATGAGATAAAACGGACTAACTTGAGGGAAGTCGTCTACTATGCTCTTCAATATACTACTTTCGAGGAATGATTCAATCACAGCACAGCATGGCTTTAGAGTATACTGTTTCGTGCTTTTGTGCAGACCAAGACCAATAAGAAGAAATATATTGACAAGATCAAAGGAGAAATCGATCACGACAGTTGCAACGGACGCAGTAGAACCAAAACGAGGTGTTACTTTATCGTACGATATGAACTCTGCTTCGACTCTGTATCAAGTGGCTAATGCGGTGAAACAAGCAGGCACAGCGAAGTGCACTTCTTCTAATTCCAGCTGAAGGAGAATTTGTGTCCAAAAGGCAACTACAGCTGTTATCTTGGAGATCGTCAGTCGGCAGTGGAAGGTTTGGATATAATGTTGCGGCTACACTTTCTATTCCAGATGGCCATTTCCTGCGTCAACGCAGAGAAAATGGCTGATCTTTGTAAGGCAAGTCCAATTAAGGTCGCCGACGAAAGTGAAGTAAATAAGTGGCCATACCTTGGATTTCCGCAGCTAGGCAACAACCGGTGTTCTCAGCTCAATAAATGGTTAAACTAATGATATGAGGGGCATTTGATCACAACGAATGCGTGACCCAAGGGAACCCGTAAGATAATCAGGCTTTCAGTGATGCATTCAAACTATACACAGCAGAACTTCTACAATGCGAAAGTACTAGAAATTGTCCGGCCAATGGGACTTACCAAAGTGGTAGGAGTAGACGAGCGCTTGGCTAATGCTAGCGTAGAATTTTTATAAACTAAGGTGGTCTATATTTTGGCACTTATCTTCGTAAACCCTATTGAAATGTGCTTTGAAAACAAGCAAAATTGGGCTCTAAAAGGGACCGTTATGCGTATATAATACATACTGTGTGATAACCTACAGGCGTATTAGCCATTTTAGGTGCAACTTAGAACTTAGCTCAGAACCCGATGGCAGTGCAATATGACAGTACAATATGAATTAATCCGCTAGGTGGCGCAGGTGTCGATGTACTTGAAAGCCCCCTATTTATGGTTGATACGTGGCATGTATATTAGCTACATATATGAAAACGAGTAGCTCCAAAAAAATGTTGCTCGATAAATGCCGCAGGAGTCGAGGTATTTATATTTACCATTCCAAGTACATACATATACTCCATCAGCTATAAATTCGGTTTCTTATACTTTTTATATTTTCCATTTTTCCTTCTATAATTCCTTTTACTGTCGCGAAGACATTCTACCACATTTTCATCTTCCTCATCTCATCAAATTTGCTAATATTTAACAATCACTTCAATGTAACGCTAACTTGATTTATACATCAAAACGTTTACATATGTACGCATGTATGTATGTACGTTGTACGACTTCTTGCTTGTCGTTGAGCTGCTTCTTCATTACACCACATTAGTGTGACCATATACGCGTTGAGAATTTTCTTATATTGTCGTTACGCAAATTTGCGCTCAGCAAGTAGGTACCATATAAAAATTGTGATATACGCTAGTTTGGAAGACGCGAGAACTTTGGTAGCAATATCAGAAAAAAAATAAAAATACTTGTAAGAGTGGTAGTAATTCAATACATACCCTGCAGGGAAAGCTACTAGTTGTGAACTAGAATTTTAGCAGTTTGGGTTTTAGCCCTACTAGTTCACGTTCTATCCTTTTTCAATGTTAGCGACTGGTATTTTTAACGTTGCGATTTTTCCTATGAGATGTTAATTGTCAGGCTATACATCAGCATCTACTAGTAGAGATACTAGTATTCTCATACCAGTTGATGAGATAGTCTGCCAATTCAACGCCCCGTGAAAAGCATAAGTATGCCTTTTTTCTCGCGACGCTCCAACAGTAACAATGGCCGGCAGAGCAAAGTGAAGTCCCAGGTTCAAGTCCTGGCTCAGGGTAAATTTTTTTATTTTAGTTTTTCATTTGTTTATTTTGTTGTTGTTTATTTAGGGTTTTTATTGTAATTTTTAAATTGAATTTAAAAAAAATTTTTTTTTTTTTAATTTTTTTTTTTTTATAGCACAAGCATTTTTTCCCCTTTGCATGTTTTTCTGCAATGCAATTAGATTTTCAAGTTTGTTATTTATATTTAAATTGAAATAATTATTTTTACTTACATTGATTTAATTTAAAAAATCTTAACTATACATACATAAGATTTTCAACTTGTTGAGAAACAAAATTGTTAAACACAGTCGAACTTCTGTGCCTCTTATGACTGCTTTCTCTTTGAAATTTCCTTTTCAGTTCCTTTCCTGCGTTAACTTAACTTGTGCGTGTGTTGCTCATATATCCTTGTTTCACGCAACACAATACACGCTACCTGACAACCAACCATTCATCTCGTTACAACTCAACGAGCTGCCTTCAATTTCACTCCTACTCTCCCCTGCCTCGCTCTCATCAACTCATCAATGTGAAAATCTCATCATCAGTGGTTATACGAGTACCGAAACTCATCAATTTGGCGTCTTATTTTCACGTTTGCATTCCTTCGCAGGAGTGAGTTCGATTTTTTTCCATTTATCCTTCCATGCTTGTCTGATATTCAGTGACAGCAAACGTTCATTCTCCAAAGGCGCGCACACTCATTTCTTTTTTATGGTTTGCCGCCTACGTTGTGTTATGCTTTTCCCCCATTTGTTCACATCAGCTATTTGTCATTCGCGTTGCGTAGTCGTTATTTTCGATGAGGCTGGTCTTTAATTTTGCCTACTTTTTACCGTTTCATGGAGGTATCACCTCATCTNCTGACAACCAACCATTCATCTCGTTACAACTCAACGAGCTGCCTTCAATTTCACTCCTACTCTCCCCTGCCTCGCTCTCATCAACTCATCAATGTGAAAATCTCATCATCAGTGGTTATACGAGTACCGAAACTCATCAATTTGGCGTCTTATTTTCACGTTTGCATTCCTTCGCAGGAGTGAGTTCGATTTTTTTCCATTTATCCTTCCATGCTTGTCTGATATTCAGTGACAGCAAACGTTCATTCTCCAAAGGCGCGCACACTCATTTCTTTTTTATGGTTTGCCGCCTACGTTGTGTTATGCTTTTCCCCCATTTGTTCACATCAGCTATTTGTCATTCGCGTTGCGTAGTCGTTATTTTCGATGAGGCTGGTCTTTAATTTTGCCTACTTTTTACCGTTTCATGGAGGTATCACCTCATCTGACTGTCGCTTAAAGTCTGCAATCAATGGCTTATGACAACAGTTATTGTTAATATAAGGGGCGTAGTAAGTAAGTTATTGTTGTACTATTCTGATGTTTAAGCTTTTACTCCCTTTGCGTATAAAATCAAATAAATGCCAACGCTGTGGGTTGTGCTGTTCCCTATGGCGTTTTGCGTCAGCTCATCTTTATCTACTGTTCGACTGTTTTCTCTTTTGCCATTGTTTCCGGCTTTCTGTGCTCATTTATTTAGTACTCAATACATTCTCAACAGCGATTATATTCGAATTCAGTTCGTTTTATAATTTTTTTTTTATTAACTTAATCTTATTTCTCTTAATGTTTTAGATGTTTTTATTTAAATGCTATATGTATTATAACAAAATGGTTATTTTATTATTTTTTATATAACTATTATTTTTTCTTTAGTTTGTTATTTCAAACTTTATTTTAGATTTTATTTAAAAATACATTTTTTATTTTTCTCGTTTTTTATTATCTTAGTTAGTTTTTTTCTAGTGTTTAAATAATTTTTTATTTAAAACCTCTCACGGTTACCTCTTTTTAATTTTATATTTGCGTTTAATATTTTTTTTATAAATTTTTTTATATTGTATTGTTTTATTATTTGATTTTTAATTTAATTTGCATTGAAATCAATTTTTTTTTGTATTTTATTAAAAATTTATGTTAGTTTTGTTATTTTATTTTAATTTATTTTATGTAATTTGAAACATTTATTATTTGTATCCATTTTAAACTTTTTCATTTAATTTTTCTTTTATTATAGTTTAATCTACACATTTCTAAATTTTTGTTTTATTCAATATTTTCTTTTCATGTTTAAATTTTTTATTTTTTTTTTGTATTTAATTTAATTTAATTTTAAATGTATTTTTGCGAATTTCATTTAATTTTTATAAATATTTTTTTTTTCCTAGTTTTTTATTTGTTAGTGATTTTATTTCAGCTAAATTAAATTAAATTTAAATATACCACTTAATTTAATTTCGTTTACTTTATTTTAATTTAAGTCATGTATTTTATTTTATCTATTAACGATATATTTTAGTTTTAACATTTATTTAATTAATACTTTATTTTTCCTTGTTTTGTTGTATTTTTTCTATTTTATTTTATTTTTTGCATTGTGTTATTGAGTTTTCTCCTTTTTTATGCATACAAATTTTTTATTGTCTCTTAAAACTGCCAAGTGTTTATTTGCAGCCTACATCGCCTCTTCTGTAAGTTTTATTTGTCTTCCGCAGTTTGTTTTCTCTTTTCAGTTCCTCACTCAGTTCAGTTCTTCATTGCTTTTCGCAGTAAAATACTTTAATTTTCAGTTCTGCAGCTACAAATTTTATTCAACTCGCAATGTTAATTTTTCTCTATACTTCTTTCTTTATTTCTTCACATACCCTGGGTACTTATTCTCCATTATTCTTCCTTAGGCATCGTTCCTACTTCCATCCAAATACCTATCAGTTTTCCACATATCTTTGCCGCAAGCACATTTATGTATCTCTGTACTTTGTTTCCTTATATGCACGCATCCTATCTGTTACCCTCCATTCAATTTTCTTCTGATTTTCATTCTCCGCGCGCTAAATTGCTTTGTTATTCATCAACGCTTGCAAATCGCTTAAGTTTTATTTGACTTTTTCTTTTGTGCTTATTTCACGCCATGCATCAGCGCCCAAAATCGCTTAAGTTTTTTTTTTGCGAAAGATTTAGGCACACACATGCATATACATACACAAAAATATGTATCAGTGCCCATAGAGAGTCACACACGCATCCTGTTTCCAATGTTCAACTTCTTGTGCTTTTCACATGGTACGCACTCACGTATGTATGTATGTATTTACAGATGGATATATGTATGGTAAATATGTGTGCACCTGTGCGTATGCTTCTTTTTCCCCGCTCTCCTTTTTGCTCATAATTTCTGCCTTCCCGTTTTTTACGACATTTCGCGACAAATATTCGACTTGTTTGACATGATGTGACCTAATACTTGCATACACATACATACATATGTATGTGGGTATGCTCTTATTAATCACTTGGGTAT
>NW_016157951.1:0-85470 GCF_001687245.7 Rhagoletis zephyria
TGCTTTGTGCGGCCCCTAAATATTTCTTGATTTCAAAATAAAAAATAAAGGTATATTTTTTACCTTTTTTGAACCACCCTAGTGAACAATTCGGCCATGTAAGCGCTTAGTTTACCTATGACAGGCGTACCACTCACACAGGCATACGCTAATCGGCACGTGTACTCATACATTTGCATTTTTTTTGTGCCGGTGAGATAGATGGCTCTAATTTTCCATATGTGTATTACCTTGTACTCGTATGCTTGCATATATTTGCTTTTATGTATGTATGTGTGCCACCTGCCGCTGCTAACACACTTTTCCACGCTCGCTCTTAATTTATGGCCAACTGGCAAGGTACACATGCAAATTCGCTTGGCGCTTGTTGGCGTTAGGAGTGGTGGAGCAGTAGAGTGAGTGGTTTGGAAATTTTTCAAGCGCATTTTGTGCCATATTTATTTTACGGCCGTATTTGGTTTTACTGTTGACGCAATTGATGTTCTAATCTAAAAAAATATGGTTGAAAAAGATATAAAAGGTTTTAGAGGGGAGTATCTAGGTTTACGAGCGATTTTGCTAAGAAATTTGGGTGCTTTAAAAGAAAAAATATTGCGTATGTACACTTTTTCAGCAGCGATTCATGTTGAGATTAGAATCTACTGAAGATGCACCTGATATGTTTTAACCGATTTGACACATTTTGTTTTTAATGAAAGCTGATGAGATTTAGAAGAGACTCATCGAGCCGGGTTTTTGAATTTTTATTCAACATACATACATATACATAAATAATTTTGTTTCGTGCAAATTGAAGAGAAAGTAGCGATTTTGAAAAAATTCAATCGCCTTTTCCTGTTAATGAATGTTACATATCAAAACCTAGTTGAAACCAAATATACGATTGCGAAAAAATGCACAAGAAATATTTGAAATGTTATAAAAAAGTTTCACCAAAAATTAAAATTTCTAGGTATGCAATTTTGTAGCCTGCTAAATTTTTAGTATTATAAAGTGCAGGTTCCCAGTGGTTAATAAATCGCGCTGATTTGTAAAGTTTTTTTGCTGACTGTTAGGCATTTGCTTCTCGAAAATTTTTAATTTTGATGAACAATTTTTATAACCTTTAAGATCTTTCTTGTGTAATTTTTTTTCGTTTTGGGGGAAACCTATAATTGTTTTAAACTGGTTTTTATTATATAAGAGACATTCATAGGATCAGAAGAACCAATTTTCTTCAAAATTGCTATATAATATACAAAATAAAAGAGGTTCCGGACCATAAAATACTATAGTGGCTCCTGGTATTCTAAGGGCATTTTGTAGAACTTCAGTGCTAGTTGGGCTGCCTGACTGTCCGACCAAATGCAGATATATTTCAAAGATGTGCCTCTTCTTAGGCTAAAATTTTCTAAAAATTCCTAGCTGTGGAACTATTGCATCCCGCAGCAGCGAATTTCATTAGGACCTTCATTTGAATTGCGTTTTTTCCAATTTTCAGATTAGAAGTGTTTAGAATTCTCCGGAATTCTAAAGGGGAAAGGGAGGCATGTATTGAAACCAGGGCGCTGAGTGCATCAGCAGGGCAGGTCTTCATCGCTCTTGTTATGGCAATGCAAATCATTCGGTGTAATTTACTAAGTTCTGTGCTTGCAGTTCTTTGTATAGCTTAGACCACCATGCTGAGGATGCATAGGTTACTAACTATCTTCTACCGCTTAGACAGTGTTGCTTTTTCTATTTTTCCCGAAAACAAAATTCACCCGAAAATTTGTCATCCGCCCATAGTAAATACATGAAACAAAAAGTGAAAAGTGAACTGGTTCGGGGAAAATGAATTCCATGGCAAGGATGAATATGTTTCGTTTTCCAATTACGAAGACGCGATCTAAGTAACAGAGGTGCTCTATTGAGCTCACCAGTAAAGTGAAGCGCGGTGTCAAGAACATTCCAACTAATTAGATTTGATTTGCTTTACAATTACCTACCGAGCTCGAAATAGCACATGTTGGCAAGAGTTATTCTTCGCTTAATTTTCAAAATAACATTATTGCTGCTGGCAATGTTAAATTCAAGGTAGCCGAAGTCTCCGTACTTCCGTACCGTGTGCCGCAAAACCCAAGCACTCTGTGTGTGTTGCCAGGACGATCTTTGCCTTTAACGCATTCACTGCTATCTTATGTATTGGGAATAGTATCTAAGCCCTAATCGGCTCGCATTACTCTACCTACATGCTGTTTTCTGCACTAATGTTTTTTTTTCTTTTTATTTCATTTATTTTTTCATTGGCTCGTATATCGTCTTGTTTATCACCACTGCACATCACACTCACTTTAAAACGTTTACAGTTCCTTTTGCCACACATTTTTATTTAAGTATATGGATGAACGTACATGTATATGACTTCGCGACAGTTAGCACCTAACAAATGCCAACACCTTCATCGATATTGCTCGATTTTCCCAGCCGAGTAGAGCCTGCGGCTCCATTTTCACGATTCCTTACCTCTTTTTGTAATTTTCTTCACAATTTTCCTATCTATGATTGGCATTCATTTGCCGCGGTCTCCATGTCCTCTACCTTGTACCTAAGTTTGTGCTGTTGCCTACTCTACATTGAATATTTTATTTCGTATCATTCTTTACTTACCGCTTCCGGGAAGTGTGGTTGCCGCGGCTGCTTTGACTTACCGCTGTTTGCCATTCACTTACCACTTATTTTTGCTAAAATGCTTTTACCTATTTCTACGGTTTCCCCCATCATTCCCATCCGCTCTTCTATTTCAAACCTAAGTTGTTGCCTTACCTTATTTATCACCGCACAGCCATTCCAGATCCACACTTCCTGACGTCCCATTTCGCTTTTCGTTCTGTCGTTCACCCGTTGTACGTGAAAATTTAAATAGATTTTAAATTTATTTCATGCGCTCTTAATTTGTACGCTCCTAAGTGTATGCTATGCTATAAATGCTGTGGAGATATGTGCTTGTTTGTTGAGTCATATATTCCTTTCCTTTTATTGCTTTTTAGTCATATATTCCCGCCGCACAAGCTGATACCACACACACACACGTTTGCTCATAAATAAGTGTGTAGCATTCGCCTTGTGCGGCAGATAGGTAATACGTACCTCTTTTTACTGGCTGCACACAAATAAGGGCCACGTCAACGACAACAGCAACAAAAGCCACAACAACAAGAATGGGAGACAGTGGCAGCGCCAGCAGAAGCAATTTCAGAAAAATGCCCCAACGTGCTCGGCATATTTTATGTTTTGTAGCTCCGTGTTGTCAGCGTTGGCTGCATTAGCGTCAAAGGCTCCATCTGCCGGCTTTTATTCTCGTACTACTCACACCTGTCTGGCAACGTTGGCGCTTGGTGGGCTGCTGTTCTCGCTGCTGCTGCTGTGGTGGCCTTCACCGCTGTCTAACTGCAGCCAGTTCGGTTCTTGAGACTCTTCACAAATGCTATTCGTCCTCGTTGTCCTTTGCAGTATTTGTTTTATTTGTGTTCCTCTCTTCCTGGGCGCTGCTTTGCTTACGCAGTATTCTCTAACTGGTTGCCCTGCTCGTCGCCTCCAATCACTCCGATGCTTTTTTCGACTTCTGCTCCTTGTGATTTTTTCTTTTTATTTCTTTTAATTTGTTGCTTACCTTTTTTAGCAGCTATCGCCTCTCCATTGTTGTAAAATAACAATGTTACGCTTGGTTGGTTGGTTGGCTGTTTGGCTGGTTGGCTGCGCTAGTCAAATACTTATTATATTTATGTTGAGCTGTCAGCATGTGTGTCTTTCCTTTTATTTGCTTATTGTTGACTGCTTGAAATTTCCACTCAAATGGCCAAAAGACGCAGTAGCACATACTCGTGGCTGTCGTTCGCACGCAAACTCACAGTCAGTGTTGGTAAACGGGAGTGCTTGCTCTGGTGGCATGCGTTGTTGCCAAATTTCACTTGCATATGCGCTCAGCTGGTATTTCCAATGATTTGGTGAAGTCAAATTGTGCAAACACTGCTGTGCAAGAAAAATAAATAAAATAAAATAAAGAAAAGGGCACTAATTTTGGTGCATGAAATTCCAAGAAATTTAGTATTTGGCTAAACAAATGCAACGCTGTAGTTTCTCAGCAGGCAGTGCCGGTGGCACTCCCTGGGCATCAGCTTTGCCATCTCTTGATTTGCATGAATTTTTCCATTTCATTTCATTTCTTGGGCGCGCTGCGCAATTTCTTCCATTTGAATTTTTTGCCAAACAGGGTTTTTCGCATCTTTTGCATTTTTCCTGCGCTTTCTTTGAACTACTTTACATGTGCCTCATCCAACTTCTTTCGGTTGCCTAAAATCTCTTGACGCGCTCGTCTTTTTCTTTTTGGACTCTCAACTGCATTGTAATGAAGTGGCTTGCGGTGGCATCGCATCTGTAGTACTTGGTTTGGCGTACACTTCGTCGTCGTCGTCGTCGTCGCCGTTTGCCTTGCGGCTTGCCAATGGCTCTTAACTACAAATTCTTGTTTGATTTACGTTTTCTTTTTTGATGTTCTACTCGATAGTTCTACGTCGTGTTGACAGCTTTCACTTCATTAGTGGCAGCATTTCTGTAGTCGCTCTGTGAGTCCATAAAGATCCGCTGAGTAGAGAATTGAGTGGAAAAAAGGATTTCATTCTAGCAAGGTGCAAAAATTTGTGTATGAAATTCTGTAAAGTGCAGAGGAAAATAAACTGTAGGTGTCTAATAATCAGTTTGTTTTTTATTGGTAGTGGAATGGCTACAAAAGCTTCTTTAATAAAAAATCTTTCTTAGTAGTCCAATTCGGACTCTTAAATTTATATCCTAAATTTATTCTTTAGTTCCAGTTTTCGAAAGTCTTCAGGTTCCAATCTTCTTTATTCTGAAAAACTTTGGTCACTCTAGGATAAAATCTGTTTTTATACCAGAGTTGGGCAGAGAGAGCTTTTATCTTAAAAAGCTTTGAAAGTATGTATGTGATCGGTTTCGTTTTGTAAGGAATGTACTGATCAGAACTAGGTTTTGGGTTGGGCTTGAGAAAAGAGAGGGAAGAAGAGACAGAAGAAAATTGAAAAGTGATAGAGTAATGCGGGAAGTCGGAGGGAGGAGGAGAGAAACTTCACAGAAGGGAAAAGAGAAAAGAGAGAGTAGGCAGTACGGAGAGATCCGGGTAGAGAAAGCAACAGAAATACAGGAAAGTAAAAACGAAACTAGAAATATCGGCCATCTAGAAGATTTTAAGAATTGGGATGGAGAATATAATAACTAAGAAGATGTTTACACGGGTCGCAAAATTGTACGATTCATGACTTTATTGGATATTTCAGGACATTTTCAGTTCAGGGTTCTCTCTCTTCCTAAGCAAATCCTTTTGTGAATGGCTGATAAAGTCCGCGCCCTCTTTTTAGATGTAACTCTTCGAAAATTCGGCCACTTTGTTCAACGTTATAAACATTTGCAGGTCTTTGAACTTGCCACCTTTTTTTAATTTGGATTAATTCTTGGCTCTTTTCGTCAACATTCCTCCATCGCTATCGATTTCTTCCTTTCACTGTTGGCATGCCATCGAAGTCGTTCTGATTACGGCTTACATTACATTGTTGTTGTTGTTTTTTCTGATGTTGATTTCAAAATTTATGCTTTGCTGCGTCTCACGAAATGAAATCACCGAAAAAAAAAACAGAAATATGCGTTCGTACGAGTACTTACGACTGCATACAAACAGGTTTTCGTTAGCTTTATAAGCGCGCGTGCCAAAGTGTGGGTGCTGGGGATTTATTGAGGCGAACATGATTGTTGTTGTTTGTGTTTTTGCTTCGTTATTATTGTTGCTGGTAAGGCTGTGTGTGCTGCTTTGCATTCGGTTGGCCTGCTCCACGTTTGATGTAGTCTGCTGCTATGAGGAAGGCACGCGTCTGTGTCTGTGCGTGTGCTTGTGTTCGTGACGCGCACACTTTCTTATCTCTGACGTTGCATATATTAAGGCGCCCCTTGCTGTGTCCTTTCATTTCACTTTACATACTGTTTTCTTGACGCAGAAGCGTCGTTGGGTTTGGTGTAGAAAAAGTAAATTAATGGTTGGGTGGTATTGTGTTGTGATAGAGCCAATAAAGTATGGCATTAAGAGGAGCGTTGAAATGGAAATTAATATTATCTATAAATAAATATGTATGAGTTATTTAATAGCTAATTAATTATTATTTTTTTATTTTTTTCAGGTAAGCTTTATGGTTATATTTGTTTGCTGAGTAAGTACCAGAAAATAGTTTGTATAAAAAGCGAAAAAAGGTGTGGCAAATAAAGAAATCGATAAAGAAATGTTAATTACTTAACGTTTTGGCCTGGTACCAAAATTAAAATTTATTCCACCATGAGGTTTGGAATAGTTTAAACTAAATGCCGCTCGATATTCTTAACCCAAACTTTAGGTAGCTCAGTCACAAGCAACATATGTACTACGTAGTTTTTTTATGATTTCAAATAATCTATTTCAACCCGATTGCTTGCATTAAACTAGTTGGAGCTCCTAACCACATGCAACATTCCATTACTTGATGCACAGTATTCCCCTACTGTTGTCAAATATTTTTAATTTTTTTTTTATACATATTTTTTATTTTTATTTTGTTTTCACCTTCAAATTATTTTTAGATTTTTTTTTTGTGAATATATTTTTTCGATTTTTTGCAATTTATTTGTATTTTTTTTTTTGAAAGAATTAAACACAATTAAGTAAATTTTTTCCTAATTATTTCTATATATATATATTTAGTATGTTTTTGAAATAATTGGTTTTATACTTTTTTTACAAAGAAGGTTGTGACACTGCCTGCGCACCTTTGCTTCTGCTTTAAGCACCTCTCACATATGCATACATACACACATAAATAGGTATGCTACTGCTTTGATGTCTCCACTTGATACCCTGACTGCACGCCTCCTCCACCACCGCTGCCCTTGCCCACTCATTTGCCAATAATGTTGTCGATGGAAAATCGATAATTTCATTTTCACAATTTCGCACAAATGTGAACGTCGCAGACACATTTTTCGTTTCATTACACATTGCGCGTATTTCGTTGGTTTTTGCTGCTTCATATCGAATGTTGTTGCTATTGCTGTTAATGGCATAGCACTCACTGCCTAAATGGTATTTCTTTTTTAGTGCTGAGAGTGCCATTTCATCATCCATTTGGACTGACAGTGAGTTTTAGGAGACATCTCTATTGTTGTTGTTGCTGTTGTTGTTTTTTCGAACTTTTGCTATTTTAACTTGCTATCATTATTGAAAATTTATGCCATTTCATTTGAGGTTATTATAAGTTTTGGGGTTGCTGCATCAGCGCCGCGCTAATGCTCTACCAGCAAAAGATATTTTTTCTCTTTTTTCTTTCCACATTTCGTTTTTTTTTTTGCTTTACTTGAACCACTTTGTTTGCTATCTCTTTTCTGTTGCTTGTCTTTCTGCGGTTACCAAAAGCATACACACTTTCACAAACAAATCACACCCACAGTCACTCCGCTCCACTTCACTCCTTTCTTTCGAATCTCGCTCTCTTCCGACGCCCTCTCATTTGCTTTAGTTAAATATTTTCTTCTTTTCATCTTCGCATATTCCTTATCCCTTCGCGCATCATCGGCCCACACTTTCATTAATCTGCTGCCCCCTTATCCCGCTCCCGCTCCCCCTCTTCCTCTTCTAGTCATCCACCACTCAACCTTGTATGCCTTATCTTTTTTATTATCTCCATTTATGTTTTTTCTTCGCTGCGAATTTGAGCTTTGGGATTCACATTTTGATTGTCTTCTAGCAAATGTCGGCTGCAGCAAAAAAAGAAGCACAAAAGCAAACAAATTTTCGTAACTGTTAAATTGCTAAAAAGTTTTTACGAGGGTGTACACCCACTTCTTTCGTATTCAGCGCCCTCTCCTCGCTGGCGCACTTTTTGGACTCCAGTTGAGTTCACTTTCTATCACCACTCGCTGATTTGCTTGCTCTTCGCTACTTTTCTTTGTATAACCAAAAGTATTAGGATTTGTTATTTGCTTTGTTATTGTTTACAGTTATGTCCTTCGTTGTCTCTGCTGTCTAAATATATTACAGTTAGTGTAACTGCGAAAGTTTTGCGCTGATTGTAGTTATTGCTCTTGTTGTGCTTATTACTGCTCTTTGCTTGCGCTGCTTGGCATCTGATTTCTTACGCTTCGACAGCACTCTTGATCTCCCACTATTCGCCGCCATAAAGCTACTCTGCTAAGCTCACCCTCCTTTCCCTTTCTCTTCATTTAATTTTTTCTTCGCCATAAAAATTGCGGTTAGCTTTCCTCTTACTCCACTCCACTGCTGGCAAAATTTTGATAAGCGCAATTTCGCAGCGAATTTGTAGTGTCCTTCTCATCTGTCTCTAATTTACTTGTTTACTTGCGCTCAAAAGTATGCAAACATATTTTGTTATCTTCAACCCTCGAGCGCAGAGCACTTCGTTCACTGGCAGCTGCACAAATAGAAACAATCAATGCACATTGCACTTCTCGAGCAGTTTATCTTCAACTTTTTCCCATTCAATGAATTTTTTAAATTTCAATTTATTTAGTTTCGTTGTATACTTTTGTGCGCTACAAGCTTGTTGGCCCTAAATGTAGAGCCCTCGCACCTACAGCGTACATTCAAGCGCCGTGGGTATTTTTTCCCTGCTAAGGGTATATACATATGTAGTATATGTATATATGTCTGTATGCATACAATTGTTTGTGAGCATCGCGCGTTTTTTTATTATTTTGTTTTCTTTATATTCACCCAAAATCGCTTACCCTTCATACATTTGATTTCATATTTGCTGCCATCGATTTATTTTGATTTTATTTGGCTTTCTTTGATTTACCAAATGCCGTTAGCTTTAATGCGATTTGCCTTATTACTCAAGCATGGAATCATATTTGCAATAAATTCGATATCGCATTAGACAGCTGGAAATTTGATTTTCGATTTCAGTTAAGCGTGACTTGGCGGCGAAATGGGTAAAGAAATGAGTGCTGATGAAACCAAAGAAGGTTTACGCCAAAATATTTTCTGCTAAAAACTGCAACCGCAGCGTTATTTTTGCCCTAATATTTTAAAGCTCACCAAAGCTAGATTGTTACTTCTGTTGAGCTTTCACAATTATTTGTTATGGAAATACATACAAGTTTGCTTATTAAGCTTTTGAAATGAAATGCGCTCTCCAGACTTAATTGGTGATCTTTGGGTGTATGGAAGTTAAGCGAAAAGATTTGCACGCCTATAAAAAGTGTTGAGAAAACTTAAAAAAGACTTGTCACCACCGGGAGATTTTCGTTGAAACCATTTTACTTATATGTCGCCCTTAAAACTCGAGGTAGGTGTGTGTGTGGTCTATGTGATCTGCCTAGAATATATTTTTAATGCGAAATTCAACTTTCATAAGCCGTTTGAGAAGTGTAAGCAAATTATCAGAGGCGAAATAAAGTAATAAGAACTTAAAACATTGCATACTTTTGAGCGACCATCAGTTAATTTTAATGACTGATACCTTGTTTTATTCAGAATAAAATGTCTTAAATGTAATAGCTTTCTTGTAAAATTGTAGAAAAAAACTACGAAAGTTGAAAATATAAATAAAAAGGTTAAGCGAATTGCGGACTTATTGTAAATTTGTTACATATATTTAACCTATTTTCGCAAAAGCCATTATTGATTTAAAAAATTGCAACATTTTGCTTTGCAAAGATATATGTAAACTTAAAATTGCAAAAAAATTAAAGGAGCTAAAGCTTGTTTTGTAGTGAGGTCGTCAAGATTGGTTCTTATGAACAAGTTGAGATTTTGGGTGTCTTAGGAAATTTTTAAACACATTTTTGTGAACTACTCGACCAAATCTACGACCTCTACTACATAGGTCACATAAAAAGTTCATTATCACTGTAGCACCGTGTAATTGTCTATTTTGACAACTGTCTTGAAAGCTGTTTTCTGTTTTTCGAGAGCATAGTTGAAAGATTAGCAATAAGTTTTCGAAAAGTTAAATTAAATGAAAATATGTATTATTTTTTTTTAACAATAAAAACTAAACAAAAATTAATTAAAAAATATTAATAAAATACGTTTATAAAAATTAAATGAAAACAAAAATATATTTTGTTTAAAACAATAAAACCTACATATTAAAAGAAAATTACATTAAAAAACAATAATAACAACTATATATAAAAAAATTTATAAAAAGACAAACAATTAATTCTAAAAATTAAGTTAAATCAAAAAGGTATTTTTTTAAATAAAATCTACATATGCATATATTAAAAGAAAATTAAATTAAAAATGAAAAGAATTT
This sequence comes from Rhagoletis zephyria, assembly GCF_001687245.7. Classification (NCBI taxonomy): domain Eukaryota; kingdom Metazoa; phylum Arthropoda; class Insecta; order Diptera; family Tephritidae; genus Rhagoletis; species Rhagoletis zephyria. The sequence goes on from NW_016157951.1 coordinate 10,332, forward strand.
TACTAAAAATGGGAAGAAAAAAACATAAAAGAGGTTTTAAACATTAAATGGTATTAAAAAATATGTAGATATAATTTTTCTCTTTAAAACCATAGCTCCTAATAACTAAAAACAATTTTAATTAAAAAAAAAAACATTGCAGCATAAATTACTTTATTTCCATCAAATTACTTCACATAAACCAAGTACGTTCACGTTTTCTTTCATAATTTCTATAGATATGTGATTGGCACGTGTAGGTACGTACGAATGTGTGGTTTGTACTTGATTTCAAAAACAAAAAAAAAAGGGTTGCATACCTTTAGGCATTTTTTAAAAGTCCTCAACAGTTGGGGCTAAAATAAATGAAAAATCTAAAATAATAAAAAATCATTGTAAAATGCAAAACTAAACCTTCCAAAGCAGTTGGATTTATTGCATCTCTGATTTGTGCTTATCTGCCACGCGCGCGCCAAGTACATCAAGACTGCTTGCATTTAAATATCTTTTATGCCACCATTGCACAGCCACCCGCACTCCTACCACTCATTTACTGCCACTCGATCGCTGTGTAGGAAAAATAATGCCAAAGCAAGCAACGCTTTTACATTTTTGCATTTTGCTCATTAAGCGCGGAAAAAAATACGCGAAAAAGAACTCAATGAATATTTAAAAGGTGAATAAAATGATGTCAAAACCTTCACCCTTACCTTTGTGAGGGTTGCGCGATGCAAAAAACGTCAAAGTGAAGGAGGTGAGACAGAGCACACACACACCGCTCAGCGCCTAAAACTGTGCAAGCAAAGCTGCGACGGAAATTGTAGAGTAGATGGCGCTGTGAGGTCGGGTAAGTGTTTCAGAACTGTTTATGCATAAATTGGCGAAAGCCAGAAGTAAAAGTGTAGTGCAGGAGTGCAGGTAACGAGGGAATAGGTGAAAAAATTAGTGACGCAAGGAATTGGTAGAGTAAATAGTAGCGCTTGAAATCTTACAGTTTTCTTGGTAGATATTTGCTTGTATGTATGCAGTTGTATGCAATCACACGAAGCTGACTGCATGCACATTAATGGCAAGCCACAACTGTCATATTAATGGGCAAGTAGGTATGTTTGTATGTATGTATGTATATGTGGGAGCTGTGGCAGGAAGGGTGCGCAGTTCGCGCGATCTCTGCTTTGCTGATTGTTTACGAACTCATTTGTAGCGATGGCTTTGCATTTCATTGCGTTCGTCGTATTTTTTTTGTCGCCGCCACACATTCTCCCCCCACAATGAAGCGTACTTTTTTGAGCGTTACTGTTAAAGAGTGGCAAAAAAATGTGCTACAACTTCTAAGTAGCTAAAAATAAAATAACCAAAATATTGCCGTTATCTCGCTTTGCCGGCGCGCGCTGCCATTACTTTTTACCAATGTTATATTTATTTCTTTTCCTACTTATACACGCACAGCTATTTGTCCGCTTTTTATCAACGCTGCTGCTACTTAATAAAAATTTCCAAAGTATCTATGTAGTGTTGTTGCTGCTTGCGAAGTGGAAGAAGAGACAGCAATAGTAGTAAAAGTTGTGCATAAAAACTTTTGCCCGCTCTTGGCGTCGCGTTTTTGTTGTGATGCAGATAAGGGCTGTGCCCAAAAGTATGCAATGCAACACACACACATACACATGCGGCGTTGCCAAGTTTCGTAGTAATAACTTTGCGTGCACTTTTTCGTGCGTTTTTAGCTTTTGCTTTGCTTAATTTCCTTTATTTTCGCGTTTTTGTAGCTTTTTTCACTTCCGTGCTTCTTTTTATTACTTCTTTGCCATTTGCGTTTATTGCACTTTGCAAACTGCAATTTTGTGTATACAAATTGCAATTTACTTGAGTTCGTTTTTGGTTTTTATTTTGTTTTCTTTGTGATTTTTAGAGACCAAAAAATGGCAAAAATATAGCAATGCCAAAAAAAAATGCTCAAGAAAAAGCGTAGCTTGCGGCAGAAAACCTGCGTGCAACTGCATAAGTGTGCCGCGTTGGCAGCCATTGACATTTCGGAGCTTTGGCATTTTACAGTTGCTTTTATTGGCACTTTGAGTACACTTCGATGGGTTTTGCTTTTGCCATTTTTCGAACTCTTGTTTATGTCTGCATTTATTTTAATTGGCCCATTAAATTCTTGTATCCTCTTTAAACTTATTCGGGGCTTAGTTCTTTGATGTTTTTGGTATATGAATTTGTATCACATTTTTAGGGCGGTGGAGTCACTGAACTTCCATCTTTCAAATATAATTTTTCTCAGAATTAATTAGCGAAAATTTTTGCTCGACTTCATTTACATTTCGTTAGTTAATATCCACTCGACTTGTTCGTAGTCTACTACTTTTTCAAATTTACATACATTTGTGCTTCTTAGTATCATTTAAACTACATCTACTCCTCACTTCAATATGACATTTAGCCGTATCGTGAGTTCCGCTCGAAAACAAATTCGTCCAATTTTTTTCCATCCACCCGTAGTGAATACACATAAGCGAAAAATTAAAATAGAATGATTTCAGGCGAAAATAAAACCCATGATAATGCTGATTAAATCCTTTTTCACATTTCTACTACTTTTTAAAAATTCTCTACGCTTTACATTTCTTACTTTGAACTACTTTATTTGCATGTGCAGAACAATTTTAAATTAGTTTGCTGCAACTACAGCCTAATACATTTTATGAAATTCTCAGATACTGATATAAAGGGGTTTCCACTCCAATGTTCAAAAATCAACTACTCTTTAAGGAATCTACTACTCTTTAAAAATATATCACACTTCGTTTTTTGCTCTTTTCATCTCTTGCTGCTAAATTCAACCTTCGCGAATTCCCTCAGTGTCGACTTCCTTAAAGTTTTTCCTCTTCAATTCCTTTCAATTAAACTCCATTTTAATGGCTCCCTTTTATTTTCTTCGCGCCAGTAAAATTGGTAAATACTTATTGCAGACATGCGCATATTTTTTTCATTTTCAGCAAATTGGCAATTAAATTAAATTGTATCCTGCCATTTCATGCAACACTGTAAACGCACCTTTTCAGCCACATTGCTGCGGTAAAGAAAAAACTGGTAAATGGCACAAGATATGGTATTTAAGTCTACTAAGCACGAGTATTTACCAAAAAGAGTGGAAATATAGGAAAACAAATAAACGAAATTGCAACAGAGCTGCAAATATTTAGTAGCAGAAAAATATTTACTTTCTTCTGCAGCGCTATAACAATCAGTTACGCAACGCTCGGCATTGTTAGCACAAAGGCATAAAAGGGAAGATAAAAAAAGCAGGCTAAATAAACATTGACGACTCTTATAACTGAACTGGCAACACTAGAAAATGTTGCTCATTTAGTTTAATGGTTAATGTTTTCGCTACCTCTTTTTGGATACTTTTTATTTCTTTGCGCTTCGTGCGTAGTTTAAGTGCGAAACAAGCGAACGGCTCTGAGGTGAGTGACAGAGGGCCACAGACAATGCTACAGTGCGCCGCTAAAAATAGTTTGCCTCTCGCTTTGCTTACTCACTTAGCGAAAAGTACCAGATGCTTGAGCTTGGATTTGTTGTGATAGTTTCAAGGGTGTCGTAAAATAAACGAGCGAATGTGCTACTGAACGGAAGTGAGACAAAAGCAGTGAGAAATTGGCAGCTATAAATAAAAGGGCGTAAGCTAAGCAGAGCGGAGTAGGTGGCGCAGTAAGGGCAGCAAACTCATTTGCCCCTAATCTTGAAGGTAGACATCTGGCTTAAGCAATCACGCTGCGACGTTCTTCAGTCCACGCCGCCACTCTCGCCCTCTTTACACGCGCACTTAAGTAGAAGTACCTAGCAGCTGCCGCTTGGGTACGACACCACGCAACGTTGCCAAATTTCCCATGAAAGGCCAGGTCACTTAAAGTCGCCGTCGCCACAGCCGCCTAATCTTCGTGGCAATCATTTAATACTTGAATGCCGGCGGGTAATTTTAAATTAAGCACGCCAGCTTGGCTGTGAACAAAAATAGTACAGATAGTGCATAAGTGAGTAGCTGTGTTTCACGCGAAAAAGGAGCGCTCGTTTTGTTTGCACAGCAACTTTCACTACTCATTACTGCAAGCGTCAAGCTATCCACCGCGTCCTCTTTGTGACCCTTGGAAGCAGTTATACTAATTCCACTACTGCAGAGGCGAAATCACTTGCTTTCTCATGCAGCATACTTTTGGGCGCTGGCTTAATCGTCAGATTACGATGGCGACGCTATTCAAAGTGATTACGCGAACTTTGCAGAAAAAGTTGAAGTGTTCTCTTATTGCCTGTGCAGTAAATTCCCACTGAAATTTGTTGATAGTGCGATTAGCAAGCGAGTGAGCTGGCGGCGTTTGCTGATAACACCGTGCGACAAAAAACAAAAAATTTCAAAACGCACCAATCAATCAATGTACACACGAAACTAGGGGTCAAATATAGTCAAACTGCGTTTTAAGTCTTTCTCTCTGACGTCTGCGGAATAACAATATGGGCTCCAAATAAAAGAGAAAATTCCGTAGAAATAATAAAAAAAATTGTGTTGGGTTAACAAGGAAGAATAGATACTGAAAATACCCTTTTAAAAAATTGGTTATCCTCAACTTAGAAAGTTAGAAGGACGAAATTTGAGTATTGGTCCTTAACGTATATTTTTTTTTTGTATAAATATTGCAAATTTTCGGTTGTATTGAAGGAAAAAATTGTAAAAGACATTTTGAGAATCTATTCTTCTTTGTGAACCAGAAAGTTAATGTTTTCCAATTCTACAGCATTTTTTTTATTTTTGTTACCCATACTGTTATTCTTTATTGCACTGAACTTTTAAAATCATTTTTTGAGTTCATCATAACTTTGGTTTTTCAAAGTCTTTTAAAAAATCTTGATATCCGCGAAAAACTAAAAAAGCAGTTTAAGTATATTTTGCCCCTAACTTGTTTCAGAAGTATGTTGATTTTCTTGTTTGTAAATTTTACTGTCGCACGGTGTAATATATATTTACATATTAAGAAAGTAAGCGCCTAAAGTAGATGTACATACTTTTATGCGCGCAATATTTTAGAGCAGCATAAAGATATATGTAATTACTTAGTAAATATATATTGCCAACTTTTCTTGATTTTAATTTGCTTAAATATTGATACTAAAAACTAAAACTTATTTCAATATACTTTCAATGAGCTTTGTATGCTGGTGTGAAAATTGGCAACCTGGTAATTTGTGTACAGTTTAACAGAAATTTGAGCGCTCAAAAAGATATATTTATGTCACATAAAATACAGTGTAAGCAAGTGAAGCTAAGCGCATTACCTTTGTGGTGTTCGTAGATGCCTTATTCTTGTGAAGATTGGCAACATCGCATATTAAAGCATAAGAAGTTTCAGAGAAAAATTGATGACTCCTAAAACTGGGAGTAGGTTGGTTTTTTAATTAATTGAGTATATCGGCCTAAATTTGCTGGTGGGTATCTTCGAGGCTGTAAAATACCCGATTCCAACTCGAAAGGCCTTCTTCAGACTTTCTCACTCGGGAACTTTCCTGAAAATATGAGGGGTAAAAATTCTTTCTTCAAAGCTATATTTTGGCTTAGATTAAGCTCAATTTAACTACATAAAGATGTACGCTTGTAAGTGGTGCGCGCCTTATTTATTCCGTGACTGAAAATTGGCAATGTTGCATAGATTTGCAGGCTCAAATTTGGTTACATTGCAATTTGATTGTAGATAGGAGAGGCCTGAAATTCGATGCAGTCGTTGATAATTACTTACCCAACTTATTTGCCAACTATTTAGTTGACTTCAAATCAATTTTCTATTCACTGCGGCGAAACTTGGCAACAATGCATAGCGCCCGATATCCAACACCAACACACACGCATTGGTATTTAAATCAATACAAACTAAATAAACATAAAACGTAGTACTTTCGAGTACTGAGTAAGAGCTTGAATGAGTCACATACTACAACCATCTTAGAGTAGTCTATTGGTGTTGTCGGCTAAGTGCCACTAAGAGCAATAAATTCTGTTTGTTGTTGTTGTTGTTTTTGTACTTGCATGTGTGTCGTGTATTTGCTTGTAAGTACTTAGTTTATTGTCTTACACTATTCTCCATATGCATATTACAAAATTTAATAAATGTTGTCCTCCAAGAAATTTACAACAGTTAGGCAAATAAGTACATATATGCAAGTGGAGAGAGGTGGAAGGGAAAAAGTTGACGAGAGCATACATTTAGGAGGCCACAACACATGTCTGCTTGCTTTAATAACAACCGCCAACAACAACTAAAATAATAATCAGTAAAGTTTCGATATAACATACATTTGTTTGTAGAATATGCTTTGTCATGTAGTGAAATGTAGTTATGAGCGTGAGTGCACGTTGATGTGAAGTGCTCTAATCCTTGGCAAGCGACGTGTGTTTGCGAAGAATGTTGAGCTTTATTATTAAACTTTTGTAGAAACGTTGAAGAAAGTGTGCTTGTTGTTGTTTTTGTTTTGATATGACATACAATCGCTACGGGGTTGTGTATGTGGCGTATACAGGGTGATGTGAATATAAATTTAAAAGAAACAAAAAATGTTAAAAATAAAAAACAAAAAAGAACAAAAATAGAATGCAAACTAAAATGAGAGCAATTAAACAAACATAAAAATAGCATTATAAAATTATATGAAATAACCTTGACTTAAACAATTTACTTCATAAACCATTTGAGAAGTGCCATTAAGCATAACATTAGGCCAATGAAACGACAAAGAAAAACGGGTAAACATCACATACTTTAGGGCGCTAGTCTCAGAAATTAGCCAAAAGCATAAAGCCTATTCGACTTAAGCAGCGCCACCCTGCACTCCTCAGCCATTTTGTGGCTTAGAAATGTCTGCACAAGAATTTGCCATAGTTGTACATAAAATTTTTTTATTCCTAAACAATTCATTATGTCAGTAATTATAAAAAAATTTATTTAACTCGCTTGAGCGATGTTTAAAAAATCCGACATGGAAAATTGGCAGCAAAATTTTCCATCGCTCTGATATGCACTTAAAAATTTTGGAAAAAAATGTCTCAAACTCGAGTCAAGCGGCGGTATAATTAAAGCGTCTTTAAATTGAAGTTTAATTTCAGGTAGGAGCGCGAACTTTGGGAAATCAGGAAAATTTCTTGAAGCCTCACGCGAGCGACTTTAGCTAAGTGCTGCAGTAGACGCTTTTTAAAAGTGAGTACAGCTGCCAAAGCAGGAAAATATGAACACAAAGTGCACGCAGCGACGCGTAGGAGCATTAAAAATTTTATTCACCGTCTTAGTGAAGTTGTATTGTATTTTAATAAAAAAAAAAAATGTTGGCCACACAAATTCCGTGCATGTGAATTGAGAGCAAGGCAAGTTAAAAGAAAAACTTTTCGATTAAGAGCAGCGCGCGCGGTTGTAATAAATACATACTTGGCAAGCGTACGAGCGCGGAGATGGCGGCAGTGGATTAAGAATTAATGGAATGTGGTTTGACTTGAGACCACCCAACGGCGCAACGCCATGGGAACAAAGTTAGCAAAAAGGGAGAAAGGCTGTTAAATTATAAATGCGGTGCGGCTACGCGGCGGTACACAGGCGGCTGCAAAACTGAAAAATGTATGACAAGCAGCGCGACAGCGCAACTGGAGTGTGAGGAAGAGCAAGAAGTGAAAATATTAAATGTTTGTTATGAGAAAAGTTCNTGAAAAATGTATGACAAGCAGCGCGACAGCGCAACTGGAGTGTGAGGAAGGGAGCATGAAAGAACGGAAAATGCAAGAAGTGCAAGAAGTGAAAATATTAAATGTTTGTTATGAGAAAAGTTTCAAGGAAGGTCGCGGTTAACTACGAAATTTAGGAAAATGCAAAAATATTTTGAGAAGTAAAAAGTAACGAAAAAACTAAAACAAAGGTCACGGCAGCCTAAAGCAGCAAGAGTAACAATTTTTACTTAAATTTATTGCGCTGAGCGCCGAGATACACATTGTATCAAAAGCGCAATAATAAATTGCATACAAAATGCCAAGCAAATATACAAGCAGCACAAGCAACAACAATCAGCAGTGGTACTCAGTAAACAGCCCAACCAAAACCGCCACCCTTTCGTTGGCGCCCTTAGGGTTAAGCCCGCAGCGAGCAAGACGTCGGCTGAGACATCAACCAAGTTGACAACCCAGCGACCAAATGCCAAGCGCCGCTGCCATAGAAGTCCATGAAAAGTGTGGTGAAAGTTGCTGGACGGCAGGGGAGCTGGGGGATGGCGGACGTCGTACAAGCAAAGAAAAGTTTAATTAAATATTTTTTGTGCTCTACTAGAATTTCTTAATTCCTCTTGTTTTCGTTTTTTGTTGTTGTTGTTGTTCGTTTGTGTGTGTGTGTGTGTGTGTTGTAATGCATGACAGCATTGCAATTTAATTAAAAATACATTTCCGTTAGGGCAGTGAAATTTTTGCTTCATAAAAAGAAGAGTACGTAGAAGAAGTGAACTTTTCTTCCGATTTATCTGCACAGTAGTGGAAGCAAAACAAACAAACAAGTATACAAATTTAAAACTAATAACTTTTTTGCGCACTGCTGTAGTTGTCACAAGTGTGGACACTTTCGATTTTCACTTAATTGATTGCATGAGAAATTGCTTAACGATTTGAAGACTAAAGGAGAGCCCTTGGAGAATTTAATTTTAATATGAAAGCAAATCTTTGCCTTATTTTGCAAAAAGTAAAAAAAAAGTATTCAAATTAGATAACTTAATTAATTTCTAAAATCAATTAAATCAAATCAATATTTAAAATTTTTCTTAGCTCAGTTTATTGCATTTTTTTCAAAAATCAAAAAATTATTCCATCATTTAAGAAAGTTTAAAAATTAACTACTTTAAATATTTCATGTACATAAATATGTACATATGTATTGCATTTATTTTCTAAAACAAAAATTCATTCGTGCATTTTCAAAAAAATAAAAAATAAAATAAAAAAAATTTGTTCTAATATCTTTTATTTTCGAAATGAATTAATGATGTTATGAAATTGTTCATATCAAATTTTGTTTTTAATTTTTTTTCAGACACCAAAGTGGGGCCCGTGCCAAACTGTTTGTATAAAGAAGTATTTAATAATATTGTTTTCCAAAATAAATGTGTTTATTAAGAGTAATGTACATGATTAATTCTTCTTATGGCCCACAACAAGCTTTAATCTTTTCTCTGTGAGCTTGATTGAGTTTGTAATCCATAGTAATACGTCGATATTTAAGTAATACAATAGAAAATGCTGCAGCACGTTGTTTCCTCAGCAGTATGATTTTTTATATATTTTTTTTTATTTAGAAGACTGTCTATAAATAATTTTCAGCTAGGGAACTAAAAGTATTTCCTCGTCTCTAGACTGCTTTTGCTATCAGAGAAGGGCTACCTTCCTTAATATCGGCTTCGTATCATTCCAGTTATTATCCCTATTAGCGCCAGTCGTTGTACCGCTTTTTTGCTTACAACAAAAAAAAACGATTCTATATTGATTGCACCTACTTATTTACATCTTTCAGGATCATTTGAATTCCACTGAAACTAATTCTTTGACGCTTCCAGTCCAGCACCGCAAACCAGTCTGATATTCCAGCGATTCGTCGCTACCTGTAAATTTAGCCGCAGAATGTCAAGAGCCTTACCTAAAATGAGAGGGCGAAAGACCAAGACCATGCCAAACTATCGAATGTGCAAAAATGCTTTTTCAATTACGATACTTTGCGCATGCGTTTAGAATGACAAGCAAGTTGGCAAATCGTCAAATTTCTAGTCTTATTAGAAGCAGAGAAAACTGGCTTTAACAAAGTGTCGAATCCCACACACTTTTTCCTAATGACAGCAACATTTTTTACAGCCGTTTTTATGCTCTCATTTAATAAATGAGATTTGCTGCGAGTTTCCGAAGGGTCCAATAAATCAGTTGCCAATCTGTTTTGGCAGTTTTTTTTTCAACAGCAGATTCGTCGGTTTTGGTGATATGCCTTTCCGACGTAGATAAAAGGTTTTATTCTGTAGAAAATTTGCCCATTTTACGGCGTTGTTGGTACTCGTATAAACCTTCACCTTCGTTCCTGTCTGGGATCGTTGACTCTAAGTTTGCGCAGAGAATTTCCGAGAGAGAGAAACGCGGCAAAGGCCAGCGAGGTTAAACTTAGAAACCAATCTCTTTCGGTTCAAGGGATTTTGGAACCTTCAAAAGGCTTTCTCGCTACTTGTATATGAAGCATACAATTATTTCAGCCCGTTGACTGTATTGTGAGCCAAGCTTTGCTCATTAGAGCACACAAGAAGGGCAGGGTTGACTTCAGCAGCCTGATGACGGGTACGGTTGTCAACACGAGACTCATCTAACGATCATGGTTCCTAATTCTTTTCGAAGCTGAGAAATAGTGCTTATATCGAAACCTTCTAAGTAATCTTTTGCTGCTGCTCTGGACTTGTATATTGCACATGTATATTCGTGTCGTTGCACACTAAGGTAAATTTTTTCTTGACCAGTATTTGACGTTTGGCAATTTCACTTCAAAACACCCTAATCACCAGCTAAAAGAATGCAATAAGCCTTGTATTGTGCCCCACTTAGTAGTGTCGGGCTGCCAACTCGGAATTTGAATGCAATATCGCTGAGCTAAGTAGTTCAAAGTAGCCCGCTGGGACAGATTTTGGCTTCGTGGTCTTTTTTACACTTGGTGTGAAGAATTGGCGTTCTTTACTTAAGAAGAAATGAAATGAAATAAGAAGAGCGGTAATCGCAACGTTCTCTGTTCTTGGACCATAGCAAAAAAGGGTTGTTGGACCGAAAGGAAAGAAGAAGGATCATTCGGAGGGTAACCTCGGCTGGGATTTCGTGTTTTCTAGTAATTAGAAATCCACATTAGTAACGTTAGATGAAGAAAGTTATGTTCGTAGTAGAAAATCTTTAGATGCAAACTATCACACGGGCTCGATCGACCATGGCTGGTGTTCATTGTCCTACGTGCAGGGCGAGTATTCTACATGAACGCTACGCCTTTCGTTTTCCCATTGTCCCTTCCGTCAGACCCTCAATTGTCCTATCGTTGCTCGTTTAGTTCAATTCCGTTCCACACTTCAAGGACTTTCACTTAGTAGCTCTCAGCCGTCAGCTCTCATTGCCAAATTACTGATTTGACAGTAAAAACTTCTTAGGCAGCCAATTAAAGGTCGAAGCTTTTAAATCACTACCTAACGAAGTTGAAGGCGCTTAAAAAAGAAGAAAGGAAGAAAGAAAGAAAGCTTTCAAGCCCAATTCCCACATCGCTTTTAAGATTCCCACTGCTTGGTAAATAAGATCTCAAAAAACAGTAAAAGATGGAATTTGTGGAGAGTAGTAGTTAGTAGCAGAAAGTTAGTGAGTACTTTACAGTTTGCTAAGTCAAAAGTTTGGCCCTAGAAAATTTGTGTTGCGGTAGCCATGCTCAGCGATATTATTATTGTTGTTGATTTTGTAGTTATTTGCAATCAATTTTTGAAGTAACAGCAAAACATGTAGGCAGCTACTCTTACGAAGAGAGAAAAGTAAAGCAGAGAAGGCAGAGGGGGGCAGCGCGCTATCAGCTAAAGCAACTGAAGTTAAAAAGTTTGCTGCTTACTCGAAACCCTGAAAGTAATTGGCTTTAAGGACGAACCGGTCGTACATACATACATATGTGTTGTATGAGCAGCTAGAAGATGCGCAGCGCTGTGCAGAGTTGCAAAGGAATGTACTAAAATTGTATTACATGAAATTTCCACTTTGTCAAGTACACGTGTACCTATTCGGCTACTGGCTGCTAGCTGCTAGCTGCTGGATACTTGCAGCGCTGAGCGAGTAACAAACTCGAAAGTTTTCCAACACAACTTCACTTGCAGCTGATTTGTTGCTGTTTTTTGTTGTGTTTTGTGAGTGCTCACACACACACACACACACACACACACACACACACACACACACACACACACACACACACACACACACAAACCACACATTGCCAAAGAGCTTTGCTTTTGTGCTAGAATTCACAGAGTTGCATCGCACATGAGGCTACTTTTTTATACCATTTAAGTGCGTGCGTGCGTTTAGATTAGAAATGTTGCAACTTTAACTTTTTGCTACATAAAGCAGCGCCACACATACGCCAGCGTGTGTCTGAAATTTCACAAAAGCTCATAGCTGTGTATGGGTTAGGGGCTGTACATACATATATGTATGTATGGTGGAGCGCAGTGACTGTCGAGGCATTCAAGCGCAAAGTAACTTGCACGTCGGACACCTACAGCGCTAGCGCTTATCTTGTGTGTCTGTACTCGCTCACACATACTTAGGCGGTGCTATTCGTTGCATACTCTACGGCGCTTGTGTGCCTCTGATTCATATGTAAAACATGCCGGGGGGGCGGGCTACGCACAGCGGTCGATGTAACCTGAGCGGATGCCAAAGTCACTTCTTGAAGGGAATGCTGGCAAGTGTGTGCGAGTGTTTTTTGTTAGTGTGCGTGCTTTGCAAGTATAGCAGAACTTTAGGCGCACGCTTGTGTGCTTCTCAACTTTGGCAAGTATTCTCAAAGTGAGCTATGGCAGTGACTGAAGCAAGAGTTATATATATACAGTGCTATCTGGGTCGAGGGAAAAAATTAATGCAAGACCAGTTCATAGAAAACAGATTGTTCACTATATCCAGATTGAGTTTTTTGTTCTTTAAAATCAATTTTATTGCGCAGTGCGTCTTTTAAAGTTAAATTTTTAAGAACTCTGAAGTGTCGTCTTTTCCCACAGCCAATGCCAACACATGTTTCCTGTTGTTGTATCGTTGTCGTCAAGCTCTATAGCGGTAGACCCAGGAAGCGTGAAGCCTCGATGGGGTCTGTCCATAAGGCCAGACACATTAGCAGGGTGGGGTTCAGTGGGCATGCGAAGAGATGCTGCGAGTCATTGAGCATCTCTCCCAATGACGGGAATTCATTTGGCACATCTGCATTATTCTGTTCAGGTATGAGTTCAACCTGCTGCAGTAGCCCGATCGAAGTTGGGCTATGTGGTCCGAGTCTCCCGAGGCAGACGAAGTTCTGTCTCGTCTACGTCAGGTGGTTGCGTGCCCAGAACGGCATTCACAGGTCGAGAGTCTATATAACTCGGGACTGGCTCTCCTTGAATTTCGTTAAAGGCCTGTCGGTAAGTTGTTGGGTTCAGAGAAAGTTTTATGAACCCCGGACTTCGCCCGTCAGTTCATATAGATGCCTTCTGACGTGCCGTGGCGAGGGTTCTTCCGCAATCAGATGTCTGTTTGCTGTCGCTGTCTGAGTGCCGTGTTTTGGCAGGTCTGCAGCTTCATCCACTGCGTCCTACTAGTCCCTGATAACCACACAGGCGCTGCATAGTTCAGAACCGGCCGGCCAATTGCCTTGTACGTTGCCAACCACGTTTCTTTGCTTGCTGCAGGTGCTGCCGGCTAGCGACTTGAGGACTTTGTTGGGGCTCTTTACTTTATTGACAATTGCGGTTGTATGCGCGGAGAAGGAGAGTAGACCTTCGAAGGTTATTCTGAAGGCCTTCGGGTTATTCAACGTCGAAATTGGTTCGTCATCGACGAGAATACCCAGTTGCAGTCTGACCTCCTTCGTCCAAGTGGTGAAAAGCGTTGCTGAGGATTTTGTAGGGGAGAGGGTTAGGCTCCGTGCAGTGACGAAGCGAGAAAGCTCGGCGAGATAACCATTATTGAGCAATCGTCAGCATAAGAGACAATCGAGACTACCTCTGGTTTCGGTTAAGGCCACGAGTTATCTGGCTGTTTATGGCGTCAAGTGCTGTTGTTGTGCTGTGCACTTTACGGAACCCATGTTGATGCTTTGCTGGGGTTCAGTAATTTGTGTAGTGCGGGAGTAGAAGGGTCTCTAGTGTCTTCGCAACCGGGGAAAGGAGAGCTATCGGGCGATAATACTATCTTTTGTTGGACGGTTTCCCCGCCGAGAATGCAGTATGAACAGTCGGCTAAAATAGCTTGCGCATCGCTCCGGACGAAGCGAGGTCGCCAGAAGATATTTCAACTCAGTCGTCATGCTTCGTCGGATTGGACAATGACCTCACGGTTGCCCAAAGCTTGCTCACACCAGAGACGAAGTTACAAGTCTTCGGATGGTCTTCCCACTTCACTAGTTGCCGAATCTCCGAGCTAAGAACCCCTTATACGGGGATTTCCGGGATCGGCCTGGCGAAGGGATTATCCTTTTTGTTATGAAGTTTTTCGTTACAGTTTTGAATTTGGAGTGAATTGGTTTTAAATTTTGTTCACTTTTTGTTCACTCTACAAAGACTCAAACTTGTTCACTCTATAGAGTACTCAATAGAAAAATTTTCATGTTCACTCTTTCGAGTTGTTCGTAGCATCGGGTGTTCACTCCAGCCAGATATCACTGTATATTTTTTTCTCTACAAAGTTTTCAAGTGAAGCAGTAAGAATTTTGTGCTAGGTAAATTTAATAGTGTCGTGGGGAATTTCAATGTTAGGCAGCTTAGAGGCTTGGATGTAGCGAGAACACATTTTGTTATGAAAACCCAAATATAAAAATTATGTGACAAAAGCAAGAAAACCCAGTATCTATTGTAGACTATTTGAAAATTTCCGATTTTATTACGAATGTCAAAAATAAAACCCGAATAGGTTCAGAAAAAGACACAAAAGTTGTCGAATGAAATACAAAAACGTATACAAAACTCAGAGAGGTCTCGAAAGAATTCCAAAAAGTCCCGAAAAAAACAGGGACCGAGAGCAAAAAGTATGATCGGAACTAAATGTCCTTCTCGTAGTTTTCTTCCCTAAGACGCTTCAAAACCAAAACCGTTTGGTTCTTTTGTGGGAACGTTGTTGACTTTACACAATGTTCTCATACAGAACTAAACCAAAACTGGAACGTGTTCTCGGTCCCTGCGAAAAAAATTCCAAAAATTTTCGCAATGTTTCTAAAAATGCCAAAAAAAATTCCGAAACCTATCGAAATAATTCTTGAAAATATTAAAACGTTTTGAAGATTTAAAGCTCTCTATATAAGAAATTCGTCATAAAAATTCCGAAAAAGACAAGTTTATGGAAAAGCCTCGAAACGATTTAAAAAATTTCTGTAAATTCCGACACGTGCAAAAAAAAAAAATCCGAAAAATCTCAAAAAGTCTTGAAAACTCCAAAAGACTCAAGAACGGTCTCTGTCGGTCGGTTAAGAGGAAATGAAAAGATGAAGCACGAAAACATAAGAATACAGGCTGATTCATAAAAGACTATTTTGTAAGTAATAATTTTCAAAAATAAGCGTCTTTCAACTCTAAAAAAAGTTTGTATGTACTCTCTTCGACCTCAATTCTTAATTTGATATAAAAATTCATGCCTCAGCCTTTCTTAAACTCTTTCACTGTCCATCTTTCTTTCAGAGATTCCCTTTCTTACTCTTTCTCTATAATTTCTTCCTCTCTACGGTGCTTGACTTAGCTAATCAACCACTCTCACAGGGTGGTTGACTCGACTTCTATCGCTCCAGCTGATTAGTAGCTGTTGTGTATCTCTTTTTGTCACTGGCTGTTGGTGCTTCGCATCCATGCTACACTTAGAAAACTTAATTAATTTTTACACTTAATTGAATTGTGATGCTCCATTAACAAGCGAGCACTTTATTTGCGTACTTGAAACGCTGGCATAAACAATAAAAACAACAAAAAGCTTTGACTAAAATGAATGTAAATAAAAGCGTAAGCAAATGCTTCATAAAGCGAAAGGACAAGAGCAAATTTGCATTCGTTTCCTTGGGGTTCAATGCATACTTGTTGTTATTGTAGTTAGGCTTTTTGACGGCAGACAACAGTTTATTATTACAAGTATTCGTCTATTTTTAATGACAATTTGCTGCTTGTTAATTTCAATTCTTCTAATCTCATACCACTACATACATAGTGTGTACGTTGTGTCTTTTCCCACTCTGCGCGGATTCTCCCTTACCTCCCAATTTCATTGACTTTCGTCCTTCATTACTCCAGTTCGTTTCGATTTCTTTGCAATCTTCTAAATATTTTGCCCGTTTGCGTGTACAACAAGGACGGACGCTTCGTTGCAAACTCCACTTGTTCTACAATATGGATGTATGTAGTTGTCACTGGCGAAACGTTGCATATCCCTAGGCGCCCGACTTGTGTCCTCGTGTAAATAGAGCGAGAAAATTCAATTAACTCGACCAAATTGCTTACTTGTTAGGAGCACAAAACTTGCAGTGTTTTCGTAAACAAAAAACATTTAGTGGCAAAATGAAGTTATGCCCGCTTTTTTTTATGTTTTGTTAAATGGGATTTTAGGTTTTTTATTCAGAAATTGGAAAAAGTATTTTTAATGTTGTAAGAAAATATATTAAAATGTTTTTTTGTTGTGGTAGGGAAGATGTTTTTGATAAAAAAAAAAACGTAAAAACGAGAATACTTTTTTATGTTTTAACGAAATTCGTTTAAGTTTTTTTCAAATACTTTCTAGAATGCTTTTTTTTCAAAACAATATTTTAAATTTATTGACTTTCGATTTTTTTTTATTGCTCAATATGGTTTTAACAATTTTCAAGTATGAGTTTTATTTTAGTGTAAGTTTAAACCAAATTCATGAATTTTTCAGTTTGAACATTTTTACCTGAAATCTCTTCTTTTTGTATTAATTTAAATTTTTTCCAAAAAATACCAAAATTTCCAAAGTTTGTACAAATTTCAGATTCTCAAAAATTTATTTTTTGCGTTCATCTTAAGAACAGCTCGGATTTTAAAATTTCCTATTTAAAAAGCTAAAATTTTCAATAAATGAAAAAATTGCAAAATTAGGAAGCGTTTTGAAAGTTCAAAATTTATCACTCTGAATTTAAGAAATGAGAGGGTTCAAAAATTTAAAAAATGTGAAAAAATATACAATTTCGAAAAAAGTTGAATAGTTTTACCTTAAAATTAAAATTAAAAAAAAAGAAAATAAAAAATCATATAAATATTACCAGTGAAATTTCATCCAAAATTGTATTTACACTTATCGTTTTTATATTAATTTAATATGTACTTAATACAATTTTGGGTTATATTTTCCTATTAACATGAAATTTTGCATCACATTTCTAAAAAATAAATCCTGAAAACTCACCCTCAAGTTGAAACTAATAAATTGTAGAACGAAAAATTTTATAAAATCACTTCAATAAAATTTATATATTAAATATTTAAAACGTTTGAAGAAAACATCGTTTTAATGTATCTGATGAAATTTGTCACTTATACAATTTGTTTACTGGAAAAATTTCTGCACTGTAAATTACTACAATTTAGTATCATCATGCTTCGAAATTTTGAAAACTTACAAGTTGGAAATTCAAAGAAATTGCAATACTCTGGAAATTTTGAAGTACATGCCGCAACTTTTTTTACTTAAAAAAAGCTTTAACATTTGCTGGTTAAAGTACACACTTGCATACCTATGGATACATGTTAAAATTAAAGCAATTTTTTGACTTTTGAAGAAAATAAAAAATAAACAGTAATTAAAAAGTTTGTTTCTCTGATTTTTTTTTAAATTTCGAGTTTGAGATTTTTTAATTAAAATACTTCTTTTAAATTTTTTAATTATAAATAAATTTATAAAAAAATTGGTTAACAACACAGTTAGTAAAAGCTCTTAAAAAATTTAAAAATAAAAGAAAAATAAATAACTTGTAAGGAAAAATTTTAGGGTTGAAAAATATTAAAAAAGAAATAGATTTGATAGATATTCGACAAAAAAAAAACATGTGAAAGAAATAAGTTCCGCCTAGAAATAAACGTATTTTTATTAATTTTTTTTTATTAAATGCTAACTTTGGCAAACTTGAACATGAAATTGTTTAAATTTTAGTGAAAATTCAAATTTTGATTTCTGAATAGAAATAAATATGAAGTAATTTTTTCGTGAAATGAAGGATTAATTTAATTTTATGTTGTTACACTTTAAACTTTATCCAAATACATATGCATGTACGAGTATGTATGTATACATGTGAATAAGCGGCTTTTGTTTCCTGTGCCAAAATTTCATTAAAATTCATATTTTTATACAAACGTAGTTCGTTAGCAGTGAACCGCAGTTCAGCAAATATTTTTTTTTGTATTTTAATTTCCTCTTTATTAAAATTTTATAATTTCCAACATAGATAATTAGCCGTTTATAATTCATTAATAAGCACTTAAAGCTGCATCAATGAAGTTTCATATTTACGTTTGCGGTCAATTTGACTGAAGTATCTTTCAAATCTTTTTTGCCATCAAAACCAAAACAATACAAAAAAAATTAAAAAGGCTCTTAAAATATGACGGATTTAATTAAAAAACTTCAAATTCAAATTTAATTTAATTATAAATAATTTTGTCAATTAAGAAAAAAATTGGCTATAGTTTTTTTTTGCACTCATTGTCAGTGACCACAAAATTAGTTGCATTATTGCCAGCCTAAGCAAATTACCAGCTATTTATCTATGCGCTGTCTGCCACTAATAGAGCAGTTCGCGTGGGGCCCAGATGATTGTGTGGGAAGCCAACAATTTTATGATCATAAATTTAAAAATTTTTTTCTTTCATTTTTGCTTATTTGCAATTTTCACTAATCGCTCGCAAATTATGCGTCAGTTTTATAATAAATTAGATTTATTTAGAGTTAAGCGGCACAGTGTTGTTGTTGTATGTACTTGTTGGGTAAGCGGCCCAAAGTGCTTATATTTTTAGCAGAGATTTTCTAAATTTAATATTTATGTTTGTAAGCGAGTTAGGCGTATTTTGTGAGTTTGTGGCTTTGAGGCGAAATATAAATTGGATTTGTAGAAATTTTTACTAGATTTATTTAAAAACATGAATCAAAACTTTAGCTGATTTAATATGAAAGTTTCGCGGGGAATTAAGTGGATATTTTTTTTAAAGGTATTGACTGAACTTTGCAGAAAAAAAATTACTGTTTAAAATGTAAGAAAAATCGTCAGCTAAAGTACAAAAAAATGTTTATAATTAAAACGGAATTTCGCGACTTGTTTTCGAAATAAAAAAATTTGGTGGGGTAAGAATTCACATTTTCTGGAAGTTAATCAAGTTTTGAAAATAAAATTAAAATAAACGAAATTATTCGTCGTAATTAAAAAGAGTAGAGTAGAATTCAAATAAATTTTATTGAGAAAAGAATTTAAAAAATTAGAATGAAATTATCGAGGTTTTCGTTAAAATTAACAAAACAAACACCAGAATGATAGTGCACAAAATGTAAAAAATAAAATTTCACCAAGTAGAGTAAACATACGCATTTTAATTAGTAACTTTTTTTATGAAAATGATACATTTCAAATAAAATCTGTAAAACATCAGTACTGTAGTAGAAGGTTTTGAGTGAGAAAACATTTTAGAAATAAAAATAAAATTTTTAAAAATTTAATTCGTTACAGAAATTTTTAATAAATACCTGTTATACTAATAATATTAATAGTTACATCTTTGTAAACATTAACAATAATTTTTGGAGCTCAAAAGTTTTAAAAATTAAATTAAATTTTATGATTTTTTCCTTTAAAATAAATATAAGCTTGAGGCCGTTTTTAATGAAAACTTCGTGGAAGAAAATTATAATTTACAGTTTTTATAATAAAGATGTTTTCAAAAAGTAAAAACTAAAAAAAGATGTGTACTTTTGAAAGATCCGAAAAAATTAAGAAAACTGCTATGCGTCAATGGACAGTTTAAAAATTCACAAAAAAAACGTTTGCAAGCCCCACTACAAATTATACTCTCAAGTTCTATATTATGTCCTCTTGCTAACCACTGCTTTTCCTCCCCACTTTTAGTGGCAAACTGGATGTCCTGCCTTTTCCAGCGGATTAAAAAACTCAATTAAAATGAGCCTCATCTTCATTGCCCCACAGCGAGCGCGCTGCCTCGCCATTACTTTAAATTGGTCACTAAGTAATCGACACAGCCCTGCCAATCTTCCGATATTAACTTATACTCTCTCTTTCACTCTCCCTCTCTTTCGCGCTCTTAGATGCTGTGTGCCCTGAACTTTCGTTGTCCTTCTGCACGCGCTGCCTTGCAATCATCATTAACGATTCAACGCCACTGCTCCCACTGTCACCTCAAAATGTAGGCAACGCAATTCTTCGGCTCTCCTCAAATCCGTAAATCAAATGTATCTATGCTGAATTAGTATTTTTATGTAGTTGTCATGCCGCTTTTGTTACTTTGGTCTGCCTTCTTGTAGCAAGTTCTTGCTCTTCTTTTATCGTTATTGCCGTCTACTTCATTTGTCCACCCACTGATTTTTCGTTTTGGTAATTTGCTGGCGTGTCCTTTGAATGGTTATTTAACTTTGCCAATTTCTTGTTTTGTTGACCTTAAATTTTTTGTCAATTTATTTAAATTGCGTTCGTTTCGGCCATGAGGCCGCACAATTATTATTACACCTACGCAAAAACGTTCTAATTCTTCTCTTTCTTTGGGGAAGCTTTTGTCTTGCTTTGGGTTCAGATCTTTGATAAAACTTTCCACTGCAGTGGTTTTCTAGAAATGGCTTTTTTAGATTCTCTATTCTAATGTACTCTCAATAGGTAACAGGTGTGCCCGGAAATATACAACCCCTACAGAGGAATATTTCTTGTCCTCAGACACCAACTCTTATGCTTTCTTGTTGCATATTTTTAAGCAGAGCTGTTATTCATTTGGAGTTTGTAGAGCACCACTACGGAGAGGTTTTCTAAATTAACATTAGCAAAAAATACCTTAATTTTTTCGGAAAAGGTTAGAGACCATATATACCAGTTGACTGGGATACTACAAATTTGCTGGGCAATTAAATAAAACTGTTGATTTCACCTTACCGCCCTCTAGGCAGCTGCGAAAGTGAGGATCCGGTGTTATATTTAATCTCACCGTGTGTATATCCATCCGTCAGGGTCATAGGCACCAGAATTGAGCGCTGCGATCCCCAAAGTATTATTTGACCGGCTCCGAACTATCTCCTTGCAGTAAGAACTTGCATTTGCAGATGCCTGGCTTTCGTCGAGCTAAGAATAGTCCGCACGTAGTCAAAGATACACCCACTCTCTCTTCTCTCGGTGATATTAACTCAACTCATAGGCAACGCAGTTTCTCTTTGAACTGTTTTCCATTTGTATATGTAAGTCTAACTGTAAATTAATCAGGACGCAACTGAAAGAGAGGTCAGACATTCCTTTACACGCGCACCGTTAGCAAACCCAAAGTGCTGGTTCCACCTGGCTATCAGAGTAGATTTTTACCTCCCTATATCCTCTATACACAGTACCTAAATGTATTATTGTCCTGATATTTTGGTGTCATACTCGACTTCGAGATACAAAAGAAGGTCATCAAAGTTTAAAAATCGAATTTTTTTCAACTACGAAGTAATATTAGGACTCTTTTCGCTCACAAAATTAGTGTTGAGTCCATCTCCAATGCTCTTTTACCCAGCCAGGGGTAACTCAGTTAGCTCAGCTATTAAAAATTTAAATAAAAGCCAATTATGCTTGCCGCCCATTCACATGCTCGTAGAGCTTGGCTCAACTTGCCAGCTTTAGTTATTTGTTTTTTATTTTTTACTGCCAATTGGCATACAGGAAATTGAGCATTTAATCAAATTACTTTGCATGCACAAAACAAAACTTATGGCACGTGAACGAGAAGGTGGAGAAAAAGAATTGAGAATTGAGAAAAATTGTATGCAAGAAAATGGGGGAAATGAGAAAATTAGTAGCTGGATGAGCGGCACGACAAACGAGCAAACAAGTAAGCAGCTCAGACTCCCATCAATCTCCATTAGATCATGGTCTTTTGATTGTGTCGGAGGAGGGAACGGGACGCGCCAATCAATCGTCTGGAAGGCCACCAGCTGTGCGCGTTCGCTTATCTATTTCTCCGCCTACTTCAGGGTAACTGCTTTTGGCCACTTCCAGCCTCTCGTATTTGTTAATTGGGCTTTTCATTGCTGCAGCTATTACCGAAATTTAGTTAGTCGTTCATTCATTTAACTTATTTCCTGTCCGAATCAATTAATTTTTACTTTCAGCTGCACAAGTCAGCGCGATAAATGTCAAACAATTGCGCTATGCTGGGGCGTGTAGAACTGTCAGCAGCTGACCTTATTTTGGCAATCAAATAAGGAAATCTACAAATCGACAAATCTTCATATCCAAAAATGTGCAAATCTGTAGTCGCTTCTCGTTCATTCAATTACTTTTGCCTGATTTTTCCCACTCAATAGCAATTTGCATTTACCTTTCGCATCTTTTACTGCTCCTCGCCTCGCCTGGAGTTCACTCCCCTCTACACTGCTTTTCCTTTACCAAATTCATTGGAATTAGTCAATAAAGCAATTAAGCGAAAGGCACGTACTGGCTGAAAGAACATTGCATGATTGCCCAACTGCTACACATATCCGATGTTTGAATATTTGTGTGTGCGACTTGAAATCAGCGCCACATATGTAGTTATGTGTACATGCCTTTACTTCCTGTACGTGCTAGGATCTCTCAGCGCACTGGCATATCTCACACGAGTAAATACCAGTTTCACTGCAACTTCATTGGCAAATGTATCGCTTCGGCGCCTAGGTAAACATGTCGTCGACTTAATATGTATGTATATGTGTTCGGTCAAAACTCACACATACGCACAAATACCTGCAGCAAAATCATTCGCTACCCAACTCAACCTCAAAGTGTACTAACTAAATATGGACTTGCATAGTCGGTCGTGTGTGTGTCTCCGTGCTTGTGGCATACCTCTGCACACTCGCTTGTTTGTTGGTTTGTTGGTTTATTTGCTCTGCACTACAGATATGGCAATTTTCAATTACGGAAAAAATCAGTGGATACAAAGAACTTGCAGCGAAATGAGAAAGGAATTAAAAATGTGTGCAGCTGCTGAGAAGGAGTCCAATGGAGGGGAGAGCTGCTGGGATTCAATAAATAAAACGTTTGAAATTGGAGTGGAGTAAGGGCGCAGATTTTGTCACATTTCTTAAAAGAACTAGGACAATAACATTTACCAGGTAAACAAGCAGAGTCGAGAGCGGCAAATAAAGTAAAATTGCTATAGCAATTTCAAAAAAAAAAAACAAAAATTGAGAACAAAGAAAGCTCATAAAGCCTTTAATGTAAGGCCGACTATTTAAAACCCAATATATGTACGTCCAATAGACTGCGAAGTTCAATACAGTTTAGATACCGACAGAGAGCGTGACGAGCGCAGAAGTTTCAATTGGTCAAATGGTGCGCCTACTGTGGCAATAATCTTTGTATTGAGTAGGCATGTCTGTGAGCGTTAAACGGTAACTCTATGAATATATTTGGTCTACGTGACAGCTCTCACGAATATGCCAACTTCACCTGCCTATTTAGATTTTCTCTCCTTACTTTCTAGAGAGATTCTGCAGATCTTCAGAGAGTTGGATACACAAAAGTTACGTGCGCTAAAGTTCATTTTGCCTCTTCCATGGAGCCCTTTAAAAAGCGTTTTGCAGTAATAGTTGCCTGTGTGTCGATAAAATCTTTTACATCTACCTCAGCAGGGGATTATTTACTGCACTGTTTTGTTAGTTTGAGAGATATTCTGATCCCTGGTTTGGTGGAGTAGATTGCCGGTCCCTTCTATATGTGTGCCGTGCGCCTTTTTATTTTAGCACTTTTATGTAGCTCCTACGAAGTTTCAGAGAATTTGTAGAACGAATACTACTTTTGGCCGCAGCTTATATGGGGACGTTCCACTGTGTGGTGCTACGAAAGGACGTATCGAAGCTTGAAGGAAGTTTCGGTGGAGTTGTCTTCTCCACCGAGAACTCTTAATACAAAATGTAGTATTTTAGACTACTCCCGGTCTTTCCAGTCAGGGGTACCTACCATTAAGAAAACATAAGAGATAAATATCTCTTTTGAAAAACTCTGAGGACTTTGACATCACTACCGATGCACTCAAAGTTAATCTATTTCTTTCGATTTATTTAGGCTGACCCTATGATACGACCCCACAGTGGTACTCATATGATGGAAAACTGAACTAAAAATAGACTAATCTTGGGCACATGGAGTTGTGTCCACCTCATCGAGCTAGACGAAAACCGGGGCACGTGCAATATTTCTGGCGCGGGGTAAATCGGTGCCAAACAAGGGACGTTTTGAGGTACAATCCAATAGGACTCTTTTGTCAAATGTCAGGCACTACAGATGAACAGAGCTGAACAAATTAAAAAGTAACATTCTCAACATTTGTAGCTACATTCGTTTAAATTATGAGCTCCCAGTAAGATTAATTCATTAACTGTAGACCCAGAGCAGCGGTGATAAAGGCAAAACAAAAGCAAACAAGTGGGAATATTTAGCTGGCCGTGAGCATCAGAGCATAGAAGTCCGCGTTATAACTAAAGTCTTGGAACGCGTTTAACATAAGGCTTCTTTTCAGCTAGATGCGGAGTTACAAACCAATCGAGTGCCGAAATCTAAGAACGTCAGAGTGGATTCTTACCACTTTGCTCTGCCGATTCGTTTCGAGTAAGCTTCCTTTTCTGGATATTGATTTGCTTAGTTGTGCTTTTCAGCACCTTGGAGTTCGACCTCCTTCGACTTCTTCTTAGATTTTTGGCTTGTTTTGTAGTTTTTGTTTTAGTTTTTACGAGCAAAGATATAAAATGCAAATTTTATGAAGCTCCTGCAAGAAGGTGGAAAAGCAACATGTCAAGACTTAGTTGGACAAAAGAGGGGAAAAAATATCACAAAATGGGGTCTAAAATGAGCAATCGACGTTCATTTGCATGCGCCACCAGCACTCAATCACTCACTTAGTCAGCCACTACAGCGCCAATTCACTACGTGGTTGCTCAGTTGGTTGGTTTGGTAGTTCGTGATAAATTTGTACACGTGGAATAGAATGCGGGAAGATGACAGCCAACAAAGCACAGCCAGAGGCGGATGGCGCGCACATGTACGCACGGATATTACACCAGTGCGAAATTGTATTTATGACATTCAAATTGAGTTAGTAAAAGTGAACAACGTGACTGATAGACAACGAGGCGTGAGCGAGCATGAGGTGCGGTGTGAGCGACGAGGAAGATGAGCAACAGCTATCAAATTGATGAAACAAAAAAATTGGCGAAAAAGCAACAGAAATAGGAAGCAGAACTAAAAAAAAAAAACAGCTTAAGTGGTGGGAGGAGTATACAAATCGGTGACAGTGGATCAGCAAGGGCTCGCTGGAGGCTGCAGGACGACGAGCAGTGTATTAGGCATGGGAGTCGAGGGGAGGCAAAATACTTTGTTTCAGATTTTTACTGTGGCAGCTTCTCTAGCGCGGATGTGAGCTGTTGAGCAAACACGTTTTTGCAAGCGATTTCGGTGCATGTGTGGCTGTGAGATTGGGTGGGTGTATGCTTGTTTCCGTTGGGCTTCGAAAGTGTTTCAACATTTTGTTAAACAAATGTTGTGGATTTGTTTGTCCTTTCTACCTCCAACTGCCAGCAACAGCAGCAGTAACAGCAGGCGTGACAGCTGTGATGAACAACGTCCGGGATGACAGCAGTACAGGAATACACAGAGTTAGGAAGCATATGTGTATGTATGAACATACCACCGCCAAACATACTAACAACAAAAAAACTTCACAAGTGCTAACATTGCCTCGGCAAAAAATTCACACCTAAAGCTTTTATAGACATTACCGAGCATAGATACATTTACACTTGGATTTGTTGTCGCTCATGGCGCTGTTTACTGTGGATGTGTTTTGGGATGTAGATGGAATCGTTTGCATTTCTACCCCAAGAAAAGAGGATCAACAGAGATTTTCGCCTTAACCAAAGCATTGCGCTACAATATTTCTTCATCTTCTTTGAATCTCGGCAAGGCAATTTTTGCTTTGTAGTCGTGTATAGCTTTCTCATACGCTAATCGCCCGGAAGTGATTTCAATTTGTAACTTGCTTTGTAGTTGTTGATGCTGCTGTATGCTTAGAAATGGCGGTACAAAAAAGTGATAAAATTCGGGGTTCCGACTAGCACGTTGCTAGATAAGGATGGCTTAAGTAAAGCAAAGCTCTTTAACATAAACAAAAAATAAAAAAAAAAAAACGTATGACAGTTTAAAGCAGCGAGTGTTCCGTCAACTTTCATTAAGTTACGCTTTGAGACAAATTTTTTAGTCCATTCAGATCTATTAAATTTTGCAAGGTCAATTGGCTTTTCAAAATTGTGGATCGCTCTCCTTCCAAAGCCAACTCCCTTTTAGACAATCTCTACTTTAGGACAGTGCAAATCTGTGATGGGTCCTTAGACGTTTTCGAGCTCGGATAAGAGAGAATTTGGAAGTATGAATAGGAATAGGAAAATATCCAAGTTCCCATATTCACAAGCTTTGGAAATGTCCACTACAGATAAGAAATCCTATTGCATTTATTTGAGGAACTGCAAAGTGTTCGACTTATTTTGCTCACACTCGACAAACGAGGAGTAAGACTCGCGCCGATTCAAGACTTGAATCGTCTAGGAGTTGACACTTTGAAAGGCCTGGCTTGGATCTTTTTAGCTTAAAGGAAACTAAGGATTGAATTAGAAAAGACATTAATGGATGGCATAGAATTTCCTCAGGGATCTCCGTGAAAACTCTGTCGGAGAAACCCACTTAATCTAGTCAATGACGAAAGTTTTATCACTTACTGTTTTATTAGTTTTCAATAATGGACGCTACTTTGGCTGAAAGACTAATTGCGATTGGGAAGCGCCGAGTCACAAGAACTTAATAATTCGACTTAGTTGCTGTGGCTGTAGACTTCTTTTTCCCTGTGCATCTATTTTTCTGTAACCAGCTCAGTCCTGGTCAGCAGTCATCGCCAGGTATGTTGTCGTCTGCTGCTGTCATGAGCTTAGAAGCTAACTAACCATAGGCTAGTTCAGACCCTTCAGTGCTCCCATCGGGGTTCTTGAACCCTTGGATTAGGAATCCGACTGCCTGAACAGGAAGTGATGTTAGATGAGTTGGTTGCACAACTAAAACTTTATGGATCAGGCAAATAAAGATTGGGTGCAGAGACAACTTAAAGAATAGCATGTTAAATTTGGTGCCAGCTTGACGAAGGATGGTTCAGTGTCCACTGCCCACTGTCTAAAAGAGATACAATTTAGAGACTGGCGACACGGAGGAAAACACCTTTCCCTCTAACTTTCAAGGCTCAGCCCAACAAAAATTTGCGAACTTTCGGCATCTAAGGCAAGACGTCTTTGATTGTCTTTATATATAGAAATTAAATTGTCACCAGCGATACTTACAACACTGGCGTATCTGGAGACATTAATGATCTGAAGGCTGGTGGCACTGACAACTCTGTTGACAGTGGTGACGCTAATGGCTCTGCTCGAACTAGCAACAACTGTGATAACAAGTATAGTCAAGTTATTAATCTGACTTTAAGAGACTAGTCATAACGAAATCTTAGGGCTTTAAATAGCTCCTTATTTTGAATTAGGAGCAAGACTGATTGGCATCTGGCAGGGACATAATAGCACGACATTTTCCTACTTTTCTCAGGTCATCGTAGTACCGTCTATGGCCCTTTTGCAGGGAGCTTTTAAAGTATTCTGACTTGCTGGTTGAATCCGAGAACCCTAAAAATTTCTACAGGTCCTCGCTACCATGCCAACTTCAGGCTGCCGCCAGTATATTTTTTTGCTCAACGTCTTTGTTGAACAACAGATTTCACTTGCTTTGTCTTGAAAATAGACTTTGCCTTTATCCTGGAGTAGCTGCAAGCCAAAATAAGGTTTGGAAGATCTGCTATGCTAACAAACTCTCGCGTATAATCGACGAGCTCAATACTCCAAACAGAAAAAAAACATTTCAAACCCTACTGAAACACTTTTTTTTTTGTTTTGTATTCCATTCTAGTCTATTGCGAGTTTCAACAGCACGGAAATTAGTGTTCCTACAAACACGGCTTTTTATGTACGATCTAAACCTGGCCGCTATTGCATTCGACAAAAAGACTTCGGCTACTTTTCCTCTGGTGCCTCCCCTTCGGCAATAAGAATATAGCTGCTCTTGAGTGCAGTATATTTAATCTGTTTATTGACCACAACAAATTGCTCTTCGAATTGTTGTGTAATTTCCATAAAAAAAAAATTAACTGAGTAAAGAAGATGCTTTCAGAAGACATCACAGCAGGCGACACTCAACTTGTCCGCCCTTTGAGTCAGCTACGGAGTCGTACGCTCAAGCCATTCATTCATCAATCACTTAGTCAATAAGTAAGTCACTTGGGAGTTCGTTGGATGACATCCGATGGGGCAGAGTCCACCGCCAGGCAACCGGCGACAGTTGAAGAAAAACTTCCCACACTTTTTTTGATTTTTCAACTGCTTCATTCCTCCATTTATTGGCATTGCTTTTATGTGTCTTTATTTGTGTGTGACGCTTTCCACGCTACATGCCTACGTTTACGGGCTTGTCGCTGCTTTTCTGCTACCCCTTTCTGACTCTTTCACGCCTACACCTCCTCTACGCGTATTTCTCTCCTCTCAGTGTTTGCTTCTTTAATTAAAATGTGAGCGTGTTGCATGCTTCGGCGATTAAAATTGCTGCCATGCGGGCAACAAATAAACTCAGATTGCTGCTCTCCACAAACCATATATATGCATATATGTATGTATGCATGTAAATAAGTAAGAGTGCGAAATATAAATGCTGGCGGGCTGAATAAGACTGAAAAGTAAAAATTTTAAAAAGTGAGTGGAATAAAGTCTGCGTGTAAACAAAATAAATTAAAGTACGGACCCGTATGCGGGAGACTGTGAAAATTAAAGAAAAAAAAAACACGAATAAAAATAATACATTAAATAAACACGCAAGCGGGTAAATAATCGTGTATTAATTAAACTGGTGTTGGCGGTCGAAATTTTAAAACAGAAGCCAAGGAGCATTGAGTGCTTTAAAGCAAATATTTATGACTGAATGAAACAGCAAGAAATAGTCGCAAAAAAAAAAATCATTTTGCGTAAAAAGCGTACTTGTGTAATGTCTTATGCTTAGCCTGCTTTTAGGCGCAGCTCGCCTTTAAAATCTGCCACGCACCGAATGCCTTGGAATTTTTCCATTATTTTTTACGATATCCTTGTAAAGGAAAAATGCGTTTCACCAACCTCCTTGAGAATATTTTTCGTATATATGTATACCGGGTGATTTAAGCAGATTAAAAATTCTAACAATTGATTTGAAGTGTTGTTTTGCGCATACACAAATTTGTAACAATAAATGCAAGCAGCGCCAAAGTGTTTGTGCCAATGCGCACTCGATGTGATTAAGTCACCCAGCGCGAATAGCCTCGAAAGGCATTGCTAAAGATTTTCGCATACACATACACATGCAGGCATGCATGCATAAATGCATATGTAAATGCCAATACTAATGCACTTCGGGCTTTGCAAACGCAGCTAGCATGCGTACCCTTCGCCCTTCCCCCACCTCCCGCAACTAAGTACAAATGTCCTTCGACACACTTTTACAACGCCTTAGAATACATTGCACTTGCATGCTTTTAGGGCGCCTGCTGCTATTCTTTAACGTACACGGACACACTATATCGCATACATATACATATGTATGTACATTAGGGTGTCCCGTCAAAAAGTTTTTTGATATTAATGATTTTTTTATGGTTCCCCCATTTAATTATTTTGGGGATTTTGCGGACCTATAAAAAATAGTTAGCATTAAAAAATCGTTAAGTAAACAATTAGGTATTATTCTTTGAAGTCTTCTAAAGAGAAAAAGAGTTTGAAAATTGAAAAATATTGACTTTTAAGAATTTTATCTCTATTTCTACGAAGAAGTGTTTTTTCTCATATAAAATACGTGGAAAACTTCGTGGTGTGGTAAAGCCCTCAAAATGACACAATTCTGACTTTTTTACCTTATTCTTAACATGTGTAAAATTACGCAAATTTCGATACCTCTTGCGATAGTGTAGCTCAAAAATTTTTCTGACGTTACACCCTAATGTACATACATATTAAGCATACATACAGCAGGCGCACTCTGTAGACACATTAAAATTCTTCTTCTCAATTATTTCGCAATTGATTGCATTCGAGGCGTGTGTGCGCTCAGAGGCTCGAGTGTTTTATTTGTCTGCAGTGTTTTTCATTATACGCCTGAAAAAAAAAATAAAGAAAAGCAGATCACGAAACAGAAAAAAAGGACGAGGAAGAGGAAGAGAAAGAGAAAGAAAAATTCCTTAAAGACGCGTCGAGTTACTCGATGTGCTCGCACAAGACAAATAAGTAGAAGCTCTTCAAACTTTAATACACACGTCAGCCCATATGTATGTATTTCAAATTTTCATGCTTACATAATGTGTAAATACTTATTCACACATGTGTGCTATATGTATGTTTATTTGTGTTACACATTCTTTAATCTTGTTTTTGTTGTACCGGATTATATTCGCTTTCGAAATAATCAGCAGCTCTTCCAGCTCTCTTTGCCACTTGTTTTCTATAACTATGCCTTACTCTTTCTTCCTCTCATGCCACTCTCTCTCCCTTTCCCTCTCCCTCCCCTTCCCTGTCGCACTGTTCCACTCCCATGAGGCATTCAAAATATTCGAAAGCCTTCGATGGCACTCAAGTTATTTGGCAGCTCATTCATGGCAGATGTAAAGCACTATTGATGCGTCGAAGGTTGCTACTTACACATTCGTTTATTATTGTTGTAGAGTGTGCATTAAAATATTGCGAAAAGTCAAATTAAGTGATTTGATAAGGAAATTGCAAGGCTAAAGGTTATAAAAGATTCAAATAATTGGAATGCAAAATCGATGGAATATAAAATTTCTGAAAAATGTTATGGCATACTTTCAGGCGCTTTGATTTTAATTTTAATCAACTAAAAACTTTCCAACTCGCGCTTATAATCTACTTTTTTAATTAATTTGTCTATGCCCATGCAAATTGTGCGAGGCATACTTTCGGGCGCAGAAATATGTGCGGGTATACTTGCTGATGTATACTTACATAAAATAAAAAATAGTTTCTGTTTTTGTATTAAGAATGGAGAATAACTTATTTTGTGATAGAATTGCAGCTTTCGTCAAGCAAACTTTTCCTTTGTTCTCTAGCTCTATATAAATGAATTTAAATATCTGCATGAAGTATTTCAAGCATAATTTTAGGTGCACACTAGTTCGGCTTTTATCGATTATTATCTTTGACAAATTTACTTGTACATATATATTATTTTTATTTCTTTAATAACATCAATAGTGTAAAAAGGACTATGCAAATTTCGAATATGCGGGAAATATTTGATTTCTGCAAAAAAATTCATATTTTTAGGCTTGCTAAATTTAAAGGCTCGAATTCTTAATACTGCGCTTGAAAATTCGACGACCAGAATAATTTTTTTTTTTAGTTAATACAAATATGTATGCTTGCATGCAACTCCAAATTAGCACTTTTCAAAGCCTATTTTTAGGCACATCGGATCATCTTTAAACAACAATACATTGATCTTTTGCATTTTAAGGTGAAAGTAATGCATTTTAAAATAAAATCGTAGCATACTTTGGGGCGAATACACTTCCTGGCACCTAAACGTTCACCTACGTCAAAAGTAGATTTCAAGATTTTGCTT
Source organism: Rhagoletis zephyria (assembly GCF_001687245.7). Taxonomy (NCBI): domain Eukaryota; kingdom Metazoa; phylum Arthropoda; class Insecta; order Diptera; family Tephritidae; genus Rhagoletis; species Rhagoletis zephyria. The sequence goes on from NW_016157951.1 coordinate 42,053, forward strand.
AAAATCATGACATTGTTATTTAAGACGAAATACGGAAGCTTTTCAAAACATATTTTTAGGTGTAGAGTCGTTGGACTTACCATTGAATAAAATTTGTCTCACTTTTTTCAGTAAAAAAAAAATTACTAAGATAATTCGTTTAAATTTCTAAGTAATCTGCTGTTATCTCTGCTTAGCAGCGACACATTTCCGTTGCATAGATTTAGGCGGTTGACTTTAAGAAATTTAAAACATTGACGATCGTGTTAGAATTCTGGCATATTTCTAACATCTCACTGCTTCTCAAATTTATGTGACGTTGGTATATTCAAAAAAAAAAAATTCTTGAAATAGATATACTTTTAGGCGCTTCAACCTAAATCTAACTTTTGGAGCGTTAATTATTACTTTTCTTAAAACATACTCGTTATTTTATGAACCAGGCCACTGTAATTATCAAATTCACACCTTTCAAGTACTACAAGTTGCATATTTTTAGGCTTTGCTTAGGCTAGAAATCTACTAATATGTATAGTTTTTCATATAAAGAAGGAAAGGTGCTCGAAGCTCGTCTTTTCTCAACGGTAATGCTCTTTTCAACCAATAACTTAAGCAAACAGTTATTTTGTATTAATTTACATTAATGAAATGTTTACTTTTAGGCAATTTTCAACTGGAAAACTACTCAAATGTGTACACTTGCCTTTTCCAAGCACATAAATATCCTAAGACTCCAGCCCTTATACATTATGCTGTGCTAGTTTAATGCCCCTATGTACCGCAAGCATTTGCATCATTTTATTACACTCATTACATACTCGCATACTTCTTGGCGCAAAGCCATTGCCGTTTTGCTAAAAAGCGCTCTTCTCTTGGTATCAAAGCTACTAGTATCTTACAGGCAATCGAATTTTTGCTGCCTTTGCCATAAATTAAAATCTCATAAATTTTGCTTAATTACCGCTTGGAAAGCATTGGCCTTTAACCGCATACATAGAAAGTAAATTACATATTTTTAGGCGCCTATAGAATGTGTGCCATTTTTATTAAGATACTTAATGTATGAAGACGTGTTTCTACTTTGGCCAGAAAGGTTAAGCATTTTTCTGCTTTGTTTGCACATTTTCTATGCATCGTTGAGTGTTTCTAAAAACCAAACGTTTGCCTATTTACAGGCTTTCCGCGTTGGAATTAAATGTTTTGCCACTGTCCATCGTTTAATACGTCGCAGTCGAGTGCCGAATATTGAAGTTTATTTGGTCATTTGTTACAAGCCAAAGACATAAATTGCGACGCTTACACACTCGCGCACAATCGCTAGGTTTTAGGCGCAGCGCTCGGAGTTTAAGCTGCTAAGTATTTGTCTTTTAAAGCCTTTTGAATGTGCTGTCTTTTTTTGCGACTCTAATATATTCATCGTTTTCGCACGATTTGCTCGCAATTTCCATAATTTTTCTACTACATAATTTTCCAATTTTTTCTCTCATAAGAAACTTTTTTTTTTGAAATAACCTAAAGTGCGCCATTTATCTACAAAGATAAGTGTTCTGCTTCAGTGGTTTTTGTTATTCATCTCCTTCGAGTTCAGCTTCTAAGAAAGCAATTGAATTACTGAGATCGATGAACCGCTGCTGTGCCCCTCTAATATGACCCTTAATTAAGACAATTTTACATAGAAATTGCCACCACCTCCCAGTCTGATACCATAGTCACCATTTGGCGGGCTCTACATAGTGAAACTAAGGCATCAGCTGGTAACTTTCGAAGCCAACTCGCATCAAAAGCCAACAAAAGCTCTAGCAAATTACTATAATTTTGTTAGGTGATAGCAGCATGGCGCAATTAATGGCGCTAAAGCATACTTTACGGCGTTCTGTGCCCTGTGTGGAATCGATACTTACAACGCGTGCACTGCAGGAATCTCAGTGGTTCAATTATTAGTGGTGGGTGGGTGTATCAGGTGTTGATTGACTTAGAATGTTAATGAAATTCTTTTCATTAATGAATACCGATGCCTGCAGTGTAATTGGGTACATATTTATGGGGTTGTTAGATGATATGATTTTGAAATAAAATTAATTAGGAGGAAGCAAATGAATAAAGCAAGTTGCTGAAAAAATCGTGTATAGAGAGAATTTAGTGACTTATTGACTAAATATGTGATTTTTTGAAGCATCTAAAATTTGTGAAGCATACTTTTAGGGCATAAAAAAGGAAAGGAAAATTAAAATTAAATATTAAAAGATTAAAAGGTTTTTCAAGTTTTTTAATAGAAGTTTGGGAGACCCCATAAGTATTTATATGACCACGTAAAGCACTTCATAAGAAATAATTTCATTTCTCGTTACTAATATTTTGAAATTCTCAACCGCCTTATGCAATTTTTGTTCTTTTAAAACAATTCTACAAACTTTTTATATTTGTTTATTCTAACAAAATGATATAAATAGTACCCCTTTATCACTTTGAAAAATGCGATTGAACACACTTTTGGGCCAAGTATTTTTTTAGAGTTTCCGGGTGCATTTTGGGCAGTCAAATATCATTTTGTACCTATTCACATATAAAAAACTTCTCAACTAAAGAGTCGCGTTTGCTGTTAATTTTGCCAATTTTTTTTTAATCTTCTCGCGGCCTACTTTCAAGCCTGGCAAAATATATTTTTTGGAAAATATGGTCTCCTCTTTAAAGTTTTTTAGTTGGTTTTTAATAAAATAATCAATGGAAAGATTTTTGATATTGTAATAATTTTAACATCTCCATGTCTAACATTTTTGTGAACTTAAAAATCCAACCATATTTTTGAGTTGAAAAATACATCGTATTAACTAAAAAACTTTGAGGCATGAAAATAGTTACATATATTCAACAAAAAAAAATAAATAATAATAAAAATTTTGGGTGAAAGTATGCTTCGATTTTGTCAAGCGTTGGGAATTTGAAAAGCCAGTTTGATTCAAAACAAAAATCATACTTGGAAATTTTTCAAATAAAATTAAATCTTGTATGGTCAAATAATATTCTTTAAAATTTACCCCAGAAATACTCTTATGGTGATTTCGTTTCTACCAAAAAAGGTTGTCCTTGCACGGTGCAAACTGTGTTTGACACTCAACACTCAACCCTTTGAAAATGCATGTTTTGCCTTCTTGTCCTTGTCCAGATCACAAATTTCATCATATTATCGTTTTAAGCAACCATCTGAATTTCACGGCAACCATCTCCCCTGACAAAGCTTCAAAGGGCAGAAAAGGTGCCTTATTTGCCTTACAAGAGTGTGACATTTTAAGAAACGAACACGCAATTTTCTCAACCTTTGCCTTTAATTTAGAATCGAACAAGAAAAGAGAAAAGGACAATCAAAAGGCAACATTTTTTGGTAGAAACAAAATCACCATTAAATTTTCTTTGCTTTACTTCGATTTTTTGCTTGATTTAAATGCTTAAAAAAATGTTTTTAATTAAATTGTTAAATAAAAAAATTTTAATAAAACTAAAAATTTAAAACGAAATGTTTTTATTCTATTGATTAATTTTCTTAGTGGCAAGTTAATTTTTTTGTTAAAATAAAGAAATTCTTAATGAATTTTAAGAGTAAAAATTTTTTAAATTCATGCATCCACTTAAAATTTTTTGATTTGCATAAACAAAGTCAAACAGTTTTGTGAATTTTTGTTAAAATTGAGAACAACTTTATTGATTTACTTAAAAAATGAAAAATTAAAAAATTAAGGAAAAAACTTATCAAGTATCATTTTTAAAAAATTTAAAATTACTGATTAAAAAATTTGAACTATTTAACCCTAAATATTTTGATTTGCTTGAAAAAAATCAAATATTTAAGTGGATTTTTGTTAAAATTAAAAAATTGATTGATTTACTTTAAAAATGCAAAGAAATTGTTTAAATAAGAATTAAAAATTTTATAAAGCATTAATTTAAAAATTGTTAAAAAAGTCTGCACCTATAAATTTTTTGATTTGCTTAAAAATTCGATATATAAAAAACTAAGAATTGGAAAAATGTGTATAGTATCATCTTTAGCTTTTTTAGTGGATTTACTTAAAAATAAAAATATAAAAGTTTTAAAGCATATATTTATTTTTTTTTTTTGATTTTCATATGACATACATACTTGAAATTTAAAAATTTTCGTTAAAGTAGAAAATCTTGATAGAAATTATAAAAAAAGAAATCATTTATTGCACTACATTTTTAAAATGCCAACGAACGCTTTCAAACAACTTTTTCTCATTTCTTTGATAACCCTCCTCAAAGCGTTGTCAAACTATTTTAACATTTTAGAATAATTTATTCCCGCCATTAAATTGACCATATGATTAGCCGCAGCCGCTGCCAAAAAGCGACCCCCATCAGTAACAACCCAAAAATGCTCATTTTAAAATGCGCACTCAGCAAAAGGCCCGCATGAGGGTAGAAGGATATTGGCGCGCCTCGCTGCTAACCTACTCACACCCACAAAAAGGCTACTTAAAAATTGCTAAAATTGCAAAATACTGCGCGGGGTAAGTGGAATGAGCAGAGTGAAACGCTGACAAAATGTTGCAAAGGGTGCGGGCACAAGCAAAAATCACAACAACAACAGCACAAACTAGTACCAGTACAAATACCAGTACAAAAGTAGCAATGACAGCAGCGTGCGCACTACAAATATTTTGTATACAAAGTATTATAGGCATTTGCATAAATATGGCATTATACTTAGTGGAATAGGAGTGCTCGCAAAAAAGTTTCGGCTACATATTTAAGTAATTTTTACACCCGATTATTTTAGTGCTTGCATTATTTATTTTATCAGTTTTTAGTTTTAGCCAACAGCCAGCCAACTATGCAGCTAAGCCTGCATGCCATTTCGACATTCGTTGGCATTTTTGGCATGTCCTCGCCGTGAGTGCGCCCTATTTTGCCCACTTTTTCATACCTCACCGTTGCTGTGTGTGTGTAGGGCAAATAACTACCAGCAAAGAGCTTAGAATGAATAACAATATATGTGGTATGCATGCAGAGAGATATGAGCAATGTGAGCCAAAGAAACACCAGCAGCAAATTTACTTATCCGAACACAACAACAACTCATACTACAACAACGTGGAGGGGGCATTACAATAACAAAGCATAACATCTAACACCAGTCAGCATAACAATAATGCGGTTAAAGTGCCACTTTGCCATTTATACACATAGCCCTACATCGGGGCGCTCACACACACACACATGCACATTTGCATATGCCCTGCTCTGCATAAGTAAATAGCACTGCCCTATGTAGTAGTTCCATGGCGTTTGCAAGCGACCTCACTCATTCACTTCTACATATTTTATATTTCTATACGTTTATTATTTTTTTTCGTTTGCTTTTGCAACTATTTTGCTGAAATATGCATAGCCACAGCCACAGCCACAATGAAATGCCTTTTACTTGGCAGTGTCATTATGCGGGCTTACAAACATACATACATTGGCTGCTTCTGCTGATATTTTTCTGCACTGCCTCGCCCTCCTTTCCGGCTTGCAGCGCTTATTATCCTTCCGAGGGCGCTGCTCGGTGTAACTGGTGCTGGCGCTGCGGTTGGCGCTTCGTGAGCTATGACTCATGCTGATTCATCGGTTTGTGTTGCACATACATGCATACATACATATACGTTCACAGATAATACTCATGATATGAATGCAATGCAAAACAGGGTGCTTGCTGTGAGTTGTTATAAAACTTTTGAAACCAAAGCTTACGGCAAAAAATCTAAAGTTTTTAAATGACACAAATAACGTAAACTTAATATTGGATCGTAGATTATGGATCTGTATACCGTTTTTCCATTTCAGGTCATTTCCGCAAGATATTTTCATTTTTTATGAAAAAATAATGATATTTTAACAAGAAACAAATTAAACAAAACTGACAAATTTTTTGTATTTTTTTCATTTGTATTAAAGCCAGTGCTTTTTCCAACAAATCAAGCTACTAACAATGAAAATCAATAGTACTTATCCATCATTTGGAATGGTCAATTAAAAAGATGCAATCATTTTTTTATGAAATAGGAGCAGGAAATAATGTTACTCATACGCCGTAGCGTACATGGTCGTACTCGTACATGGCGTATGAGTAACATTTTCCATATTAAAGTTTTAATTTTTTTCATTCGCAATGCAAACGTAAAATGAAAATAACTTGTGAAAATTACCTTTTTAAAAAAGCGGTGTACTAATCCGTATTCTCCAAACCAAAATTAAGTTTACGTGTCTCGGTGTTTTTTGTGCCATTTTACCGTCCCCCCTACAGTGCAATTTAAGTTTATTTGGTACTCGTATAATATGTCTCTCACATGGTAATGTTTTTTTCTTAATTTATTTATAAATATTTCAATACATTGTCACCCTGTTTTTCTAGTCATATCTTTCTTTGGCCATAAATGTGTGTGTAACGACAAATTTATTTGCTTAGAATGCGCATCCATTGTGTCGCTTAGTACTATGTAGCTTTCATCGCTCAATGCTCAGCGCCCTTCGTCTATTCAGCATTCCTTCAGCGCTTGCTCCAACATTACTTACTTATTTGCTTGGCCCGCTTGACTCAGCTGTCGTTTTTCTTATTTACTATTGTCTAATTTTATGCAATTTTTTTCTGGGTTACACTGCAAAAAATGCAAAGAGACATTCTTTGAGGCAGTTTAAGTGTGGGTGGATATGCATATTTATGTATAGTATATAAATAATTCTAAAAACAGCAGTCTTAGATTTGTTTTTGTCTTGCTTAAAAAATCATATAAAATTGTGTGTGATGCTAGTCGAACGCGAATATCGGTTAGCTCAAATCTCAAATTGGCTGAATACTCATATTAGATAACAGTTAATATACCTACGCATGACTGCTGAATGGCGCTGAATACGTTTGTATTAGCGCTGAATATCAGTGAAAATGATATCGTGTGACAGAAAAGGCGCTGAATAAAACCCAATATAATTTTTCCGAAGATGTGTTCGAGACTTGGTGGCTGAATAGAGCGGAATATATAAGCATATTACTTAGTAGCGTTGAACTTGAATTTATTGTAAGTTTAAAGTGCTGAATATAAGCTGAATTTGATCATTTGTAGCTGAAGTAAACACTTCTGTAGGTGAATATATCAACATGTTTCTAAATAACGGTGAACATGAATTTATTTCAGCGTAAATGCGCTTAATAAAGGCACAATATGAGTTTCTGGTAAATTAAAACAACTAAATCGCATTTATGTCCAACTTAGTTGAGAAAATCGTGTAATACCAGGATAAAATTTTGATAAATTGCACATTATTGTGGTAGAATGTAACAGGGTGCTGCTAGTCTGATCGCTAAGTTTGCAGTAAAAGTAGCTGAATTGTGCTGAATATGCGCCTAACATGAATTTCTGATATTTCAGAATCAGCAGACTGATCTGTTCCGTTTACTGATGAATGGAGTTAAGAGGTGCTGAATAGTAGCCAATCTTATTTCCGGCGTCTTCCCCTTGTTTTCTTTTGGACTAAATTCAATATCTCGCAGCTGAATACCACATTTGTGTAGCTTGCTGTAGTTTTATTTAAATTTTTTAAGGTTGTATTTAATATATTGTGGCTGAATAATATATTTAAGTAGCTGAATGCATTAGAATGTCGCTTAATAACGTCGGAAAATAAATTAATTGTAGCTGAATGAAGCTGAATATCCGCTTACATGAACTTCGAATGTTCTAAATCAGTTTCAGCTTTTGTATGTTTAGCTAAATTAAGTAAAGCATGCTTTATCAGAAGTTTATAGAACGTTTCAGCTATTATGCTGGTCGAAAGTAGAAGAGATCTATGTTCTTATGTACATACATACATACATATATGCCAAAACAAAGCATACTGCTAAAAGCCAACATTGCTTAGACTATTTGTACTTAGTAGGAAGTGTGACTTTTACGACAAATAAAATGCCCTCTTTTAAAGAAAAGTAGTGTACTAAGTTTTGGGTTAAGCAGCACTGAAACTAGCAACATTAATTTCAAAGAAAAATATGCCAGAAAAAATAAAGGAAAACAGCTAAGAAAAATAGTAGACATTGTGCTGGGTCAAGTGCTGCGTGAGGGATATGAGAAATGTAGTGAAAAAAATGGAAGTTGAAAAATAGAGGAAAAAAGGGATGGCACAAACTTAGATGGAAATAATGGAGTAGTTGAAAGAAAAGCGATTATAGAAACAAAGCAAACTGTAACTGCATTTAAGTTTACCAGCATGCCTTTCAGCAGTCAAAAGTCAACTGCAGCGAAAAATGTGGGCGCTCGAGGGCATTTGCTAGTTGCTAACCTTCTTAGCGAACAGAGCTCAGCGACTTTTTGCCTTACTTTTCCTACAAATATTAAACTTGCTCATTACAACTGAACTCGTTCCTGAGAAAAAGAAGAAAGGTGTAACAAATATGCAATGCTTACTTACTTACTCACATCCTTGTGTATTTCTTTGTTTCACTCTAAACCTACTTTAGCCATAGAATGCAGTCTGGTAGTGCAAAGAAAGGGGTAAAAAAAAATGTGGCACAGGCTGAGTGACTAGTCGCGTCCAACTTCGATATTTTTTCACATTCTTCGCGCAAGTTACCACAAACCTTCTCTTGGCTATTTTGCTACTTTGCATGAAGCTAAGAGGAGAAAAGAAAATTGAGAAAAGTACAACACACATGCATCCCAATGCAACTATAATGTGGAGCAAATAAGTAGAGTTTCTAGAAATGAGGCTATTAGCCTCCTCTTCTCAGCTCTTGAGTACAGACATTTCTGTTGACTTATTCATCAGCTACAGATTCCTTCTGTTTTTTATATTTTTAAATACAACTCCTATGTAGCTTCACACTTGCAGGCCATCCACCCTTTTTCTGCTGCTTGTTTGTCCTCATTCCAGCACTTAAATTTCCTGCTCCTTTTTCAACATTTTGTGCCCATTTTTTGCAATGTTTTTTTGTGTTGTCTACATTTTCTTCTAATGTCCTTTCATGCAAGTCTGACACGCCAAAGTAAACACTATTGTGCTTCAATATTTTTACAAGAAAGATTTTTTCGGTACCTTCAGATGTTTATTTTCTCTTTGTATTACGCGTGTGTAACTTTCTTTATTTTTCTCCATTTTCCATCATCAATAGTAAAAACAAAGCATACCAGTGCTATCAGTACCATTATCTTTCTTCTGAGGGTACGGCTACTAAAGCTTCAGATATTCCTGCTAAAATAACTAAAGCAGAGACCACACGATTTGACTTTTGTACAGATTTTTCCATTTTCACCGTCACAGAGTGTTGTTGTTTGGAAAGTTGTTATTGAGCTGAACTCATTCTCGCTAAAAATTTCTACACAACACCACTACATCTACAAATCTACAAATCTACAAATCGTGTGATCTCTGCTTAAGAGTATGTGATCAACCATCAGCATCTTTTCAGCATTTAATATCGTCAATTTCAATAAAGGAAAAACATTTATTCAGCTCCATTCAGAACCTTAAAGTCTTCAGTTTCCTGGTATTCAGTGCTATTCAGCATTTAAAAACGCGTATTCAGCGCCACTTAGTTGCTAGAGAGGCGCTAGTGTTTTCTTTGAATCATCACACCAGAGCACATATTCAGCTCAACCAAGCTACAAACCACAAAAAGAGCTCAAATTAAGCTTCGGCCAGCCACTAAAAGTCATTTTTTGCGAATATTCAGCTTCAGTAAATTTCCAAAAACTCGCAGGTAACTTCTCTCAGACACAGAAATTTCAAATTCGTGCTCACCTCTCTGCTTTTCTGCACAATTTAGTGCATTGACATTGCTTAGCTAGTAAAACTCTGAATTTAACTGCTAAAGGATGCTATTCAGCTACCTAAAATCATAGCTTTCTTCTATTAAGCCCTATTCAGCCACTAAAAGCTTGCCTTCAAGTTCATTCAGCTACAAAAATTTCTTATTCAGCTCTTAAAAGTTCCAACTCAGCTCTTAAAAACTCAACTTCAGCCAGTCAAACTCTGAATTAAGCCCCAATTTGTAGCCACTGCACAGTCCATTTCACCCAGTCGCCATTTTGCTTCTTTACTTAAACATTGCATACTTTCAGGCACACTCACCATTTACCCATTCGCTCAGACACTCATATAGTAATAATACTAGTGTACCTACTCATAATAATAGTGTTTGTTGACTTAAGTAATAATAGGAATAATCGAGTAGACGGACGTACTGCGACTATATCAAACTGCATTCTGGCGCATCAGTTAGCCGTCGCCAGTGAGTTGTTATTTTTGTAGTTTAATGCTTGTTATTGTAATTATAGTTTTTATCTACAGCACAGCAACAAAACTACATTCGTATGTGCATACATACATACTTTTTACTGCATTGAATTGTTATTTGCTTAAGCGTTGTGTGACCAGCGAGCAGCGTCAGTAAAAAGCTATAAAAATTGAATGTGGCAGCTGGTGAATGAATGGTTGTCGGATTGGTCGGACTATCGAATGGATTGGCAGGACTCAGTTGAGGCTCATTGCGAGTGAGAGGAGAGCAGCTGTCGAAGAACTTAATAAAATTGCATGCAGAAGTAGAGTTGTGTGTGTGTCCATGTATTTGTGTGAGTGTTTGCCAACGCTAAAATGACAGTCAACATTGAAGTGAGCGAAGATTGCCTCAACGCACCGATATGTTTTTGGCCAAAAAAACTAAAAAAAAAAAAATAATAAAAACAAATTGAAATTATTTGTAGCTATCTGTGTATGGATATCTAGCAGTGGATGCGATATCCTTTTTGTGGTGATATCTGAATTCTGTATGCCTGTACCGGAATTCGTTGCATTTTAGTGCTGTTAGCCATTATTTGTTTGTCGGTATGTTTGTTTCAGTGTATGTGTGCATGCAGTTATTTGCTTTAACTGCGCTGTAGCTGTATTTGTTGTACAAATAGTTGTTTTTGCTTATTGCTTGCTGTCGCTTGCAATTGGTGTCGCCACCATTATTGTAGTTTGTCTGCGCCACAGCCGCGCGGCCAGCTGGTGCTGCCATGCTGCTGCCACGTTGGTCAGCCACTTAAGGCTGTGGCACTTGTGTGTTCGTGCTTTTTATTACGGTAGTTACTGGTTTTTTGTGTTTGCTCCTTTTTTGTGTTAAGCACAATTTTTTTGGCATTTGGCGTTTTAAGTGCCAGCTGTCAATAAAGTAAATTTTTGTATAAATGCGTTCGTCTGCCTCGATAGTAGTTTTCGCAAAACGTGCCACATCTGCTGCCAGTTGGCGATGGTGGCGTTTATTGAATTCGTCCTGACGTTTGCTTTAACTATTAGCTAAATATTTTCTATTCTCATCCTCATCCTCATTCCATCTGGAGAACTCTCTGGTCCTTACTTTTCTAGGCGAGCAATCTAATCAGCTATATTAAGCTAATAAAAATTCACCTTCAGCTCAATTCAGCTACTTAAATTTAGGATTGTATTCAGCTCTATCAGACTATCAAAAGCTTTGTTTTGGCTTCACTTAACAACTAAATTTGGTGAAATTCTGTTATTCAGCTCAATTCAGCTACCGCAAACTTTTATTCAGCTCTTTTCTGCTGAAACCTTGTACTCAGATTAACTCAGCTTCACTTGACTTCTCTGGACATCTCTCTGGTCCTTATTTTCTAAGTCAAGCAATCTAATCGGCTTTATTCAGCTACTAAAAACTTACATTCAACTCAATTTAGCTACTAAAAAGCAGCATTTTGCAACTATTCAGCTCTATTTTACCATCAAAAAATCATGCTGAGCCTCACTTACCTGCTTGCGTTTGTGAAATGCTGTAGCTAAACCCAATTCAGCTACATAAATTTTTTTATTCAGCTCTTTTCCACTGAAACCTCGTATTCAAATCAATACAGCTACCAAATGGTAGTATTTTATTCTATTCAGCTTCATTGGACTATTTACAAGTTGCACTTCGCTTCATTTTTCTTGTAGAATTTGCCAGTTTTTGCTATTCCGCCTGATTTAGCTCCAAAATACTCCTAATCAGCTCTGTTATGCCAAAAAAAATCTTTTTGAACACAATTCAGCTAACAAAACACTTCATTTCTCTAAATTTTTTTTACATTCTGCAATTCAGCTATTTTCAGCTTTGAAAAATTCTTATCCAACTTTATTCAGCTACTAAAAACTCGTATTCAGCAAAATTCAGCTGCTGAAAAGTAATGTGTTTCATCTCAGTCAGATACTTGTACCTATTTGTTTTTCCTCGCACCCATTTACTTCCCCACTCACGTACTACCTTTATTTCTACACCCTCATCCACATCAGCGCCATCTTTTCTCCCCACCTCGTTCCCCTCCTACGCTGCTTGTTCTTCTCGCTCGCTCACCTGTTTGCTTACCACTGTTGCCGCTCAAACATATTTGTCGCTAGTATGTCATTTTAATTTACTCCCGTTTAACGGTCAACAACACCGCTGTTTGCCTGAAAGGTGGCGCGCTCCAAAAGCGCAGGCGGCATGAGCAAATTTTTGATGCCGTTTATGTTTGCTTACTCAAGCAGTCGCTGAACTCAATAAGGGGCCAGGTAAATACTTAAATAACTGAATTTGATGACAGACTTTAATTTTTCGATGACATAAAAAAGTTTATTGACTTCTGCTTCCCAAATAAATGAAGAGGAGCTAACAGTGCACAAAAAAGTGATACTAAAAAACAAATGGGAAACATTAGGCCCATAATTTTGTTGAAATATGAAGTGACCAAATCCTTGGAGTCCATTTCTCTTCAAATCATCTACATACATACATATATGCGTCTGCGTTCATTCACTTCCAGCCAGCTTAACTGTCGTTAGTTAAAATTTATGTGCGAAAATTGGTGATTGTCTGCCAAGAAACGCCTTTGCCAAATGTGCTTTGAAAATGATAAAAAAAAAACACCGCTAATGTTGGACTGTTACAAATTACTCATGCGCCTGCGTAGACCGATTAGCAATGTCTGCTTTGTACAGAGGTCAGAAAAGGTGAATGTAAGTAGAATAGTATTTTAGTTACTGTAATAATAGTTAACTATTGAAGTTATTCGCAACATTATTTAGAAAGCCACAATATATGTAATTCGGTAAAAGAATTTGAAGCAGCCTGGGGCTTCTAGCAGCATACATTCTGGCGCTTCAGCTTTTCAGTGGGCTTGAGGGCGAAGCAGACAGAGAAAATATGCACTTCCAAAGATTCCAAAATTTCATGCTCAGCTGCTAGCAACTTTAATTAGCTAATAGTTAGTAGTCAATCATCTGTTGAAAAATGTTAACCACTGACATTCAGCTTCTAAAAATCTTAAATTTTAATGTCTATTCAGAAAAAGAACAAAGTTATCATCTCGATTCGATAACTTAGAACAAGTACTGAGCCACTGTCATGAATTCAACTCATTGTATAAAAATTCTAGGTCTAATTTAGCTAACAATAATTTGCAATAATCAAGATAAGATCAATGGATCTGTTAGAAATTCATATTTAGCTAACACTAACATTTATTCAGAAACTTAGATTCGTATTCAGCTAACAGAGAGCACGTTTCTCTACATTCAGCTACCAAATATCCCGTTTATATGTCTATTCAGCTTCTCTTTACTTATATTCAGCAATCAGAAAGAAGTTGACTAGGCCCATTTAAATACCATGAGTTCGATTTATCTTTTTAGAGGTGCTAAATACTCATATTCGGCTATATTCAGCTAACAAAAACACATATTCAGCTCTATTCAGCTACATCCTTATTCGATGAATATCTATTCCGCTCGTATTCATCTTTAAACGCTCCTTTTCGGTTGCCCTCAACTTCTAAAAATTTGTATTCTGCAAGCATATTTAGCATCTGCACAAATAGTTTATCATAAAGATTCCAACCTATTCTCGTTTTAGCAGCAAGCATTGCATACTTTAAGGAGTTCAAAAACTTTCCTTTCATTACGAATTCCTTTATTTTCGATACTTTAAAATTTTAAACTTAAATCTGAGGGCATCTTAGACTAAAAGTAATACATAAGAAATTGAAAAAAACATTGTCTACTTTTTAGCGCTAAATATTGAATATTTAGGAATATTGAATTTTTTAACTTTTGCAACAAGAAGAAGCAGCAAGCCAAGCAAAATATGTGTGTTATAATCTCTCTGATGTTTTTTATAAGCAGTGCCCAAAATTATGCAGCAATTGGTTTTGCAATAGTTTCAATGCTTTCGATATTAATACCAGTAATTTTCTAAATAAATTGCGTACTATTTTACTGCCGAGCAGTTTGTAGAATCGCAATATGAAAGTTTTATTGCATATTTCTGGGAAACCAAGTGCCTTTTGCCGTTACTCAGTTGAATATTAATTAACTACATCGACGCGAATCCCGGCATTGTCCCTTTAGGCAAATCAGCCAGTTTTGTAAACAAAACTTACGCTTATGTTAATTTCTCAAAGCCTTTACAGCATCCGTTGCATACTTTGAGGTACTTAGGGTGTAAAAAAACGCAATTGTAGCTTCTTTAAAAGTTAATTTTGTCATTAGCTAGTTTTCTGTTTTTTTTTTCCTTAACTTGTCAGTGTTCATTTACTTTTGATTTGCATTCGCTTTCTTCAAGTATCTTTCTTAAGCTGCTCTCTCTCTCTCTCTCTGTCGTTGCACTTAAGGTTTTAAACAAATTAAATTTTATTTGAGCGTGATATGATTAAACTTTCACACGACTTCACTGCACTTTTTATTCCGTTTTTGTTTTGCCTTGCACTCGTCACTTTTTCTCTTCGTACTTGGTCGGTGCACAAAGAAGTTGTGTGCTACTTTTCATTCGAGTGGGAGAAGTTTGCCAAGCTGTAACGCACTCATGACAGAAATTTGTTGCCTACTTTTTGGCTTGGAGTAAATTGCATTTAATGAAATCCGTAATTCGTTATACACGCAGGCGTGCACAACTAATTTGTGCGCTGATTTACAAGCAGAAATGTTTGAGCGAGAAAATGCTCGGCAAGTAGAAAGTAAATTAGTGGGTTGGAAGGCCCGACATAAGTCATAGAAAAGGAAAAGCAAAGGGTGTGTGCCTCAGCTGAGTGGTGAGTTGTCAGGTTAAGATGCTGTGTGCAGCTAGGCTTTCCTTTGGCGTCGAATGCGCTTTCAAAGCGAGTTGCTTTCTGTTTTCGCCATCAGCGTTAATGCGCTTGCAGAAAAGTGCTCAAGCCGCCATCTTACACGTATAGAACTTTCTCCGTGACTTTTTCTTCTTCTTCTTTTTAATCTTTTTTCTTCTTATTAATTTTTTTTTTGAAAAGTGTAACCTGCAACTTTTGCAACACTAAGAAATATTTATAGCAAACGGCAGTGAGAATCAGAGCGCCAAACTTTTAACCATTTTCTGTTCGGATTTTCAAAAACTTTGTTTCGAAAAAGGTACGCTAACTATATTTGTAGTTATATATAGAAATGAACATACTTTTAAGCGCATGCAGGTGTGCAAGCAAGCGTTTATAGATAGTTGCCAGCACCGGCCGTTCAAGGACGCTCGAGTGTGGGGCCAGCGAGCGGCGGGAGTTGTGCAATGGCAGCAGCTGCAGCAGAAGTAAAAAAAAGTGTAGCATAACTTTAGGCTGCTACACGCTTGATGAATGTAAATTAGTAATTAAATTCATTTGACTGTCACAAGGCGGGCAGGCAAACAGGCAAACTTGCAAACAAGCAAGAAAAAAAAGAAACAACAGCTGTTCGCATGGCGGCTGACAGTTAGGGCTGGGCGAAAGTTTTACGCTTTGAATCTGTTGTGATCTGTGTGAAGTTTGGCGAAAGTTTAAGAAACTGGCAGAAATATCAACCATTAGCAACTCATGCATACTTTTGGAGAAAACTAGGACATGGAAGAAATTCAGCAAACTGCAAATTCGCCACTTTAAAATTTTTAAATATTGCATACCTTTTGGCGCGTAGGTGGCCTATCGCTTGTGAAAGCCCTTTTTTCATGAGAAGATCATCAGAAGTAGCCAGCAGGAGTCTTTTGACGCCCTCTGGTACAAGAAATTGCGCTGTGTTTGCCTTAGAATATTTTTATTAAGGAAAATAGTGCCTAAAATTATGCAATAACTCTATTCAGAAAAACTGGTTGTACTCAGAAATTAGACTTTACTTAAAAGTATATACATAAAATTGGCCAAAATGGTATTTTTTCGATTTTACGAAGTAGCCGCAGATAAATTGGGTTTTCCTAAATTAAAATTCCAATAGCAAAGAGTCTACTTTCACACACTTTCTACTATGTATTTAAATGAAATATTTTCCTACTTCTTACACTTCTAAGCCTTTCTGTGTCTTAAATTTCATATCAAAACCAATTTCACGTTTTCATTTGCATATCCAATATCTTATTGCATACCTATAGGCGCGCTACATACATTTCTACACTACTACATGCTTCATAATTCCAATTTAAATTCCTTTTGTTAGAGCGCGCGCGCATTCTTCACACCTTGTCATCGACGACAAATCCGTGAAGAGTGTGAAAAAATATAAAAAAAAACATTCAAAAATTTATGAAAGCGGAAAATTTTATGAAAAGCTTTGCACAATAATTCTATAGTTTCTCACTGTACGTCCGCACTTGCCCACACGCAGACGTACGCTTTACACACTCCACGCCTCAGACTCTCGCCACTCTCCCCACTCACTACATTCTATACTCAACACCTGTGCAAATTGAACAATAAGTCAAGTCAAGATCGCGCGAAAAATGTCAATAAGTTCAATGGATGGCACGGCGAACAATGGCACAGTGTTTATGGGAGTTGTATGCGGAGTTGAATGCCAATGAAGCTGTTGAATACTTTTGTATACAAGCCATTGTGCGAACAATAAATACTTGCATACTTACTCACTCGCTTACTTGAATTCATACTAGGATATATGTATGTATGTTTATATGTAAATGTATATGAGCGTGCAAGAATGCGCAATAATAGTGTAGAGTGCCTTTGAATCGACTTGCCGTGAATGGCGGCGACTTCAGTGGAAAGACATAAACTTCAGTGGATTAAGTGGGGAGTAGTGGCGTTGCTATTGCTGTTGCCAAGTGGTTTTGAGGTGATTGGACTGTTATATCAATGCACTTCATCGGCACTGCGCAGAGTGTGAAGTGCAGTTGTTGAAGAATGAGAGGCGAGCGGGAAGCAATAAAGCTTAAACTAAGCTAAGCGGAAAAATGGAATTTTGACTTAGTTGAAGAAAATCGTGAAATTATTGAATAGTGAATAGCTTCACTGATTCCCAATAATAATAAGCAATTGTTTATTAAACCGTTTTTTATGGCAACTATATTTTATAGGTCCGCTGAAAACCCCAGAAAATGCAATGGGGGAATAAATAAAAAATCTTTAGTATTAAAAAATGGTTAAAAAATTAACTGGATATTGTTATTGGAAGTCTTCTGAAGAGAACCAGAGTTTTCCTACCGAAAAATATTGCTTGTCACGAATTCTATACAATTTCTACGAAAAGTTGTCTTTCTCCCATATAAAATACATGGAAAACTTTGATTCCTTTGAGCGACTTGTAAATATTTTTTGATGTCAAGATAAAAAAATAAGGGTGGAATTGCAACCAAACTTACGTACTAAAACTTTCAGTTATTTTTCCTTAGACTCGATTAGATTAGATTACTGTTTAAAGAAGGACCCGGATACTTACTCATCCTGGCAAAGGCGATCTATGGTAACACACTTTGACAAGTACTACATTACCCTCCTATGGCCAATAAGAAATCCTTTAAAACTCCTTTCGTCGTAAATGGATTTCCTCGTTGGTATTATCGGGATATTTGTATATAGTCTGTTACATTCCGTATTTGTCCAGCAATGTTGTACTCCCTTTTTCACACAGCAGCTTTAAGTTCGCTCCTTAGCAAGCTAGTGAAGGGTCCTGGGGCGGCGAATATCCATGCAACCCCTCCCTTGGCCCCGCTATGCCCCGGTAACCAAGTAAGGCAAGCGCGATTTTTGGATGCGATGAGTACTAAGAGCTAAAAACAAAACTACAACAGCATTGTATGATTTAATGGAGAGGAGTGGTTTCCCCACTTCCGGCATACTATGTTAGACATAGTAAGTGGAATGGACCACGGGACTTAACTTGCTCAAGGCAAAGGAAAAACGTTGTAGACCCTTCTCCGACACCATGGATGGTCTTGCCTTGAAGTTATTGCCCTCTAAAATAAGTGTTCTGTAAACAGTAGAGTCTCTCTTTTGATTCCGATGTGCAAAGGTATTAGGTCAGAGGTTACAGTGGTTGTCCCAGCAAAGGATGCACTTGTGCAATTAAGAGAACGTCTTCTTGGATATGCAAATAATAAAAGTTTTTGCAATTTTGTTACTTTCAATTTTCAGAGCGCCAGTTTGTGCTATTCAACGTTCAGCTCTTTAATTTCAGAATTTACCACTGCAGCTAATTGAATTTTCCATAAAAACAGTGCAGTAAAAAATTGTGTAGCAGCAAGAGAAATAATTTGCAGCAAATATATCAAAAAGTTTTAATTTTTATTTTTTTTCGCTACTTAAATTTTTTCTGGCATTATTTTTGCCCTAGCTCAGCCCATTTTTTATGCACCACAGCCCAGTGGTAAATTTTTATTCGAACCAGAAAAAAGTTGAGAAAAAACTGAAACTAAACTTTGCTATAAAACTTTGCATTATTAACGTTTTTGCATAGACCAACTGACACGCTAGCTACCGCATACTGCTACGCACACCCACACACATCTGCTTACATAGACGCATGCGAGTGCGCGCATAATTATTAATTTTTTATGCGACAGCAGCAGTTTACTGTGATTTTTTATTTCTGTTGTTGGCTTCCAAGCCAAAAACCAATTCACAGTTGTGGCCGAGAGCTTGTGGCGCATGTATGTATGTGTGCGCCCGTGTGTGTGTGTATGTGTACGCATTCACATGCTTGCTAAATTCCCCGAACCACACACAGTATAGGCAAACTACGCGGCTGAGCAGCTACAGTGGCACTATAGCAACAACAAAAATTGTAAGCACTTTCTTTCACCTAAAATTGACTGTTCGTGCCGCACCTCGCCTTCGTCCCGTTACGCCCACAGCACTTCGTGTAGCAAATGGCAGAGCCCATAACCGCTAGGGCTTGGACTGTGGCGGACAGCAGCAGCGCTCTGGCGAAATTAATTGTTGCGTGGCGTGGCTGAGCGACAGCGGCTTTTACCCTGCCTCCTTCTGCAGCTGTCTCTCAATCTGTCTTCGCGTGGCGAGACATCACATTGCTGCGCTGCCTAAACATTGCTGCGCTGCCTCAATAAATTTCAATCGCCTCGTGGCTGCGGTTTTAATGCTGCTGCTTTGTTGCTGATGTTTTTTGTTCGTTTGTTTTTCCACCCACTTTTCGCCATCATAATTATGCTCGTGCGTGTGACAGCTGCAGCAACAACAACAACCACAACAACATCATTAACAATTGCGGTGGTGAACTAAATTTCAGCGCAGCTGCTTAGCAAACGGGCTGCCTAGCACCCAGTCAGCTGTTGCTGGCCGTGACTGCCCTAACAACAAACAAAGGCAGCAATATTGTGTGCAACAACAACAACAAGCGCCTGAGTAAACACACAAAAGCCATGTGCCGCTTTTCCCCTAACATCCTCTCCGCCATACTCTTTCAATAACTAGGCTACAACTTGGCGCTCAGTATCTGTTTTCGAGAGTGTGTGCCATTGCGTATACGCAACATTCAATTTCACTCAACTTCAAGGTAAACTGTTTTGCTTTTGCATTGAAAAATTTGTTATTTTTTTCTTTCGATTTTTTACAGTAACACGTAGCTGATGAACTTTTGTTTGCCTAATTTTTTGGCAAAATTTTTTGTTGGCCTCTAACAGCAAAAGAAAAACAATCTTCATGTTGCCATTTTCGGTCGAATTTGTGAGAATATTGCAAAAGGGTCCAAACTGGACTTTATTTAATTTTGTGAGAGAAATTCCTAGAAGTGTCTACATTTAAAAGCAAATAATAAGTATGTACATATGTTTGTATACATATATTTTCTTGCTTGTTTAGTAGGCCGTTAGGAGGAAGTGTGGATCCCCCATTTCCTTTCTTTATGTGCTTCATGTGCAAAATCACTCCTAAAATTTTTTAAACAGCCGTTTCAATTTCTCATTTGTATATGTATGTATGTCTAAAATTTACTGCACTGAAAAATTTAAGTCAGCGTTGCAACATAATGGTGTACTGAAAAATCTGTGAGTTAACTGCTCAAACTTTGCGCTAAAATATTTGGTATTAAAAAGTAAGTACCGATAATTCTTTTACTGAAAATGTTTTCTATAAGTTTTGTACTTAAAAGTTTCTGTACCAAAAATTTTTTTCCCAAAAAGCTTCTCACCGCGAAAATTTAGTGCTACAAAATTTTGTACTTATATATTAGCTAGCAAATGTTTGTGTTAACTATCCAATTAAAAACGTTGTATTAAAAAAATTTACTAAAAAAGTGAAAATTTTAAATAATTTTTGTGAGCAAATTGTGCAGATACAAAAAATTTTTTGCTATAAATTTGTAGCTGTGTGCAAAAAAAGTTCACTAACAATGTTTGATAAAAATTTGTGTACTACAAAATTTTTACACTGAAAAGCTATTTACTTACTCAAAAATTATTGCTAAAATTTTCAATCACAAATTTAGTATGTAGCTAAAATTGTGTTCATGAAAATAGTTAGCTTTCGGAATATGCTTAGGAAGCATATTCATCTATACCAAATAGCACACGTTGTCTTTTTGTGTTCATCGTCCTCCTCCTCGCTTTTAATGAACACGAGCATACCCTGAGCAGGAGAAATTTATTTGCAAGGGGTCGAATTTTTTTATGTGATTTTCGATTAACAAAATTTAAGAACATTAAATTCCTTTAACATTTAAAAGACTTATTTTTTTTTTATCTATAAAAATCCAAAGAATCTCAAATGAATAAATGCAAAAAAAAATTAAGGGCAAAGCCTAAACTATTAAATATTATTTAGCAAAATATTTTGCTAAAAACTCATTCAAACCCTTTGAAATTTGCGCTGAAAAAACGATGCTTGTTGACAAAAAAAAATAAAAAATATTTTTCCCGTGTCAGTAATTTCAACAGATTAGGCTCTCGTTTTTAATTACTACCTCCATGCCGAAAATAAAGTGAGGACATTTTCTTACGCACAAATTCATAAAAAATTAAAGAAGACTGCTTTATAAATCGATACATTTTATGAAAATGTTACTTTATTGAGCTCTACAAATCTATTTGGTTTTTTATGAATAAGAGCTCTCAGTGAAGTCTCAAAAATTTTTTGAAAAATACCTTCTGAGTTTAGAATTTTCCATTTTTCGAGTTTGTTCAAAAATATTCAATGCTTTTTCATATGAGGATTTTCTTTTTGTTGAACTTTTTTGCCTCTGAAATGTCAAACGCCGCTTTGCTTGCTGGCAACAATTGCGAGCTACTCATACGCCATGTAGCACCAGAGACAACTGACATACTAAATATTTGTTGTTTCTTTTATTTTTGTATTATTTTAAAATTTTATTTTATTTCCACGAAGCAGCAGATTTCACTGCTTCCGCTGCTGTTTGGAAATATTTATTTTTTCCAACTAACTGCGCTTCCTTCCCTGCCGACTATTTTACGCTTATCTGCACAGTTTGTGTGCTTATTCGAGCAGAGAAAATTATGTCGATGCAAATAAGCAATCTTATATGTATAGACATGTATGTATGTACGTATGTAAATATGTACATTTGTAGAAAGATTCGCAGCATATGCAGCGGCATGTTGGAGCATAAAACGCTTAATAAATCACGTATTTGCATGTCACATACGGACCTAAGTAGCAAAGCGTGCATGACAAAATGTTGACGTGGACGAGTGGAAAAAACTAAAAAGAAAACAACGAAGCGAAAAATGACGAAAATAATAGCAGAGACAATGGGAAACAGAATTTAAAAAAAAAAGTAAATATGGATAATGGGAAAAATGTAAAAAAAAAATCTAAAAAAATAAGATAAAAAACCATAACAAAAAAATATATAATAAAGACCACAAAGACTTAACAAGCCAAGAAAAATAGTGAAACAAGATCAAATCAAAAAAAAAACCGAACAAAAATGAAAACTTATTAAACACAAATAAGCCAAGAAAAAATACACAAAACAAAAACCAAAAAAAAAAGCAAACTGTAACAAGGCTACGCCAACACAAAAAACAAGGCAACAAAAGCTCATTTTTCCTTACAAAAGTAGCGCGTAACTAGGGTGAGGGCAAGCTGCACAAAAAACAAAAAAGAAAACCAAACAAGAAGATAAAAGTTAGTTCTTACACATGCAAACAAAAACAACAACAACAACAACAGCACCTACACACAAATTGCTAAGCAATCACAGTTGCCTAGCGGCTGCGTTGCTCGTCCTCTCGTCCACTTTTACTTACTTACTTCCCCTTCTTACAATGCCCTGAAAAACTTTTCAGCGTCAGCTGCTCGCATTCTCTGTGTCTGTGGCTGCGGCTTGTTTTCATTACAAATTATAATGCTACGCATACGCAATGAGGTACGCACACGGCAACGAACTGCGTAAAGGGGTCGCCTTGCCACCTGCTGCGACTCAGCGATTGCAGCTGTAGTGGGGTGTAATGCAAGTTGATTTATTTTATGGAGAAATATGAGCGAAAATCGCTGACAGGATTTGTTTTTTTTTTGCTTTTTGTTATCTAATCGATAAATTGTATTAAATAATAATAAATTGTGAGAAATGCAGTAATCGAAGACTTTGGCTGACTTTGGTTCCGGTTCATATTCGAGTTTTTTTTTTTTTTTTTTTGAAGTTAAATAAGCGGCAAACGGAAAATTATTACTTCTTCATGAAATTGTCAAAAAGCCAGCCTCTGCTAACCTTTAAGTGTGTGATTTAAGAAAACTTTCTGTTCATATTCACATACTGTTTCCTGCAACCATTTTTTCCTCGAGACAAAAATTCGATTTGTCACTAAATTTAACTCCAATTTTTTTTAAATTAATTTTTCACTTTCACTTCTTGCCTGCTTGCCCATTCTATATTTCTTTTTGGTACTGGATTAAAACTCTCAACCCACGCGCTCACCCCCCAAGCCTGCGTTACTTATAGCACCTCCAACTTTCGCTCTTGCTTAGGCACTTAAATTGTACTTAAATTGCCTGCAACACCGCCCTCTCCTTCCAGTTTCGCTCATTCCCGCATTCGTTCAGTCCTCCCAGCCACTCAGCGCTGCTATCAGCTTGGTCGCCATCATACTTTCACAGCTTCATGCTTTATCACTTTTGTTACTTAGATTGTTTTGTTTATTGTTTCTACGCTTTTTTGTTGTTGTTGCCTTTGTTTTTTTTTCGTTTTTATTTGCATAAATCCGCAAGTTTTTCTTTATACTCAACACTTTTTTTTTTGCATTTTTGCAAACTTTTATGTGCTTTATTGTTTGTTTTGTGCTCGGTTTTGGTTTTATTGTTTTTTGTTTTTTTTTTTACTTATTTAATTATTTTCTATTTTATATTTTGTGTTCCTTTTTTCTCTTTTTTACGCTAAAAGTTTCAAGGCTTCACGCCGCCGCACAATGCTACTCTCACTTTTCGGATGTTTTTTTTTCTGCATTGTTTTTTTCGCTTTTGTTGAATTGGAAAAGTACGCGGACAGACAAAAGTGGCTTAGCGCGCTGAAGAGCAAATGCTTTGACGCCCACAAAACTACAAAACTCAGCGAAATCCACTTGAATGGCTTGACAAAGGCGCTTAAAGACATATTTAGTGTGCAGTTGGCAGCGAAAGCAGGCAGAAGACTGGGTAAGATACAAAAAACACTAAGAAATTAGGGAAGAATAGCATCGAGAACCAGCAAACCAGATGGTAATAAAAACCAAATATATGGTAAAAAGATTTGTGGAAAATTGTGTTGCATTTTTTGTTTTGTGCAAGTGGAAAGCGCCACTCAATTAAAAACAAATATTTCGCATACGCTGGTTGAGAATCGCATAGATATTCCAAAGAAACAAGTAGCTGAAATTATCTAGTATTGCATACTTTAGGGCGTCTATCCATTACAAAAAGCTCGACTACATTGAGAATTTTCCCCATTTCTAAGCATAAAAAAATTCGCATTCGAATCTTTATATATTTTTATCGCAGTCTATTATTTTGAATTTTTAATTTAATTTCGCTTTTTTTGCGCTAAAAATTTTCTTAATTTTCGGTTACAATCTATGTACTCCCGCATTTTGTTTGGTTTTTTTTTCTTGTTTGCTTCATATTTTCCTTTAATTCTTGTCCCACAAAACCGAACTCTGCTAATTTGGTGCACCAAAAATTGAAATAATTTTTTATTGTCACTAATTACGTGACTTACGCGAAAACAGTAATTGCCTCAAGCCAAAGCTGGTTGGCGTTGCCATAATAAATGGAAACAAAAACCACATCGCAGCAAAAAATAAAAATAAAAATTATTATTTCTATGCATTGTGCATAGTGGTAACAACAAAACTTGTGAGATTTAGTAGCTAGAAAACTAAAATAATAACGCGAGTAAACACAATAAGCAGAATAAGGAGGATAATCAGTGTTGTGTGGTGAGGGGAAGCCAATTTTATTACGGGGCGTGCATTCGTATGGAGTGAGGTGCTTGTTTAGTCGGTGGTGATGAAGCACTGCGAAAAAAAAACAATAGCTTTTATCCTCTGTAAACAATCGCGCACAAATGAGCGTAAAAATTGTGCAAAATATAGTAGAGGACACTCAATAAGAAAAAAAAAAGAATTAGAAAAATAATAAAGAACATAACAAGTATGGAACGATAATAATGCAATAATAGAAATAATAACAGACCCAACAAGAAATTTAATGATTAGTAGCTTGATCAAAAATTATTATGGCGTTGTAGGATGAAGCAAAAGCAAGAGGAAATTTTAAATAATTTTAAATGCTGTTGATAGTCTATGGGGCGCTGTGAGCTGTGCAGCGTAAGAAGTACTGAATATGATGCTTCACTTAAAGCCGCTACAAGTGTTCATAACAGACGCTGTCGAATAAAGGTGATATTAACTGAGCAAAATAGCCGAATGCACATGATGTTTTCTACGAAAGCTTAGAGATGGAAAAAATAGTTGACAAATACAGTATTGGCCAACACAATAGCACCGCCAATTCAAATTTATATTATTTGCTTCTCATGTTTATTTATTTATTTTTAGAAATTTTCAATTAAAATGCAGTTTATTCTCTAACAAAACTCATATGAACCCAAGTTGAAAAGTTTTTAAAAGACTACAAAAAACGCGACAAATTTTCACCCAAATTTCAAACTTTTTTCTCATAAGTGTTAGAATTTTTTGGAGTACGCATTCAAATTTAGTCTAACAATGTGCAAGTTTCAAGTGGCTAAATATTACCGTTGATTTTTTAGAATTTTCTTCGCCGGAGGTATTACGAGTTTATTCCATATAAAAATTAGTTGTGTTTATTCGTTATATGGAAGTAAATAGGACAAAAAATTTAAAAAAATCTACGGTAGTTTTTAGCGACTTGAAACTTGCACATTATAAGACTAAAATTAAATGGCTATAAAATTGTGTACTTGAAAAAATTCTAACACTTATGTGAAAAAAGTTTAAAATTTGGGTTAAAATTTGTTGCGTTTTTTTGCAGTCGTTTAAAACGGTTTAAACTTGGTTTTATATTAATTTTGTTAGAGAATGATCTGTTATTTCAATTGAAAATGTTTAAAAATAAATAGTTAAACATAAGTGGCAAAGAATAGCACTTTCAAATGGGGGTGCTATAGATATGTCCAATACTGTATCTCTGTTGAAAGGATCTGCAAATGGGGCCTGCAGTGTTTCTCAGGCAGAGATTTTTGCAATGTATCAAGGGAAGTCATACGTTGACAGTCGACCGGCATTAAAAGCCTAAGGATGCAAAGTGTCGCGCTTAGCTAGCAACACTGAGTCACGTCAACGCTGCTCTCTGCTTGGCAATTTCGAAGGGAACGAACTGGCTAATGAAATGGTTATAAATATAAGTTTCGAATAAACTGATAAGTGAGACGGATAACCCCCTAATAAGCACTTGGGATCTCGCTTTTCCACCAGCTTTGTAGAGATAACGCAAGTAAAACTGTTGACCCTCCCCAATTTCGGCTGTGTCAGTAAATGGCTTAACGGGTACTACAATGACACTTTGGTATAACCCCGGTTGGTATTATGTACCTCCTCCTGACACTCATATAACACACTTACAATTTTTTAATTTAACTTATTTATTTTTACTGGGGGCATGTTTTTAACCAACTAAAAAAAGGAGGAGGTTATCAATTCTTCGGAATATAATTTTTGTAATGGATGTTACCGCATAACTTTGGACCGCGTTAACCAATTTCTATAAAATTTATTTAAGAAGAGGTGGTCCCATATTAATTTGGTTTAGATCTGAGCATTGGAGATGATTTTAACGGTACTCATAAATTTTTTTATGAAAATTGAAGTCGGTTTGGTTTTTCGCTTAAACATTACTTGTTTGTGGAAGAAATAAGAGCTTTGCTTTAATTTTTTTAATCTTCATTGTTTTTTAAATATATTGAAATTTTAAATTTTTTAGTGTATTGTGTATTGTAATGATTTTTTACTAAATTCATTCTTATTTTTTTCCGTTCTATGCCATTTTGAAGGCTTCACACAGCGTAAAAGAAAAATTAAACATATTTTGTCAAGATTTTTCTTTATTACATTTTTGGTTTTAATTTTTCTTTCTTGCAATTATGCTGCGTTCTATACAATTCGTTTTATTTAAATTTTTTTTTAGAATTTTCTATAGACTAGTTACAAATAGTTCTTACATTTTGTGTGCAGCAAAATTTTCCCTCCACTCACAATGGCCCTTCAAGTCTTAGTTATTATTTGAACAATGGTTTTGTTTTTATTTATATCGCGTTATTATTGTTCATTCATCTTTCCATTTGCATTGTTTTCTCGTCTGCATTGTCATACGCAATACGCTAATTTGCATTTTACTAATCGCATCAGATCGTTGCAGAATATGAATATGTAGTGTTTATCTATATACATACATACATATGTGCATATTTGTGTATACATTTAATTATGTTATTTATACCCTCTTAGTTGTTAAGTATTTACTTACCCATACTATAATGCATGTTTGGAAAAAATTGTGTTAAACATTTTTTACTATACAAAGTGTTGGCTGAATAAATATTGAAAACAACTTCGATTTAGACAGCGCCGACTATGGAGTATGTGTACGTATGTATGCCTGAATGAATTTGTAAATTTTTGTTAGTTTAGAACTTTGCAAATAATACAAAAACAAGAAACGTAAGCAATTATTAATGACACCAATATTCGTTTTAAGCTGCATTTGTATGTATGTAGGTGTACTGACACGATTTTTTTTGCGCAAAAGAATTCTAGAGTAGAAAAGAAGAATTAAAATAAGGGGGAAATTAATAAAAAAAAACAATTTTTTAAATTTAACATTTATACATGTATGTATGTACATATATTTATATATGTATCTATATATATATACATTTTTTTTTTAAGAAAAACAGATTTTTTACTTTTTAATACAAAATTTTCATTTTGTTATTTGTTTTTTTTTGTAAAAATTTCTTAAAAATATTTTTTTTTTTTTCAAATTTATTAGCGTCTTTAGACTACTTTTACAACATGAAAAAGTTTCCTAAAGCTTTTTTTTAAAGAAAATAGAAAAAATTTAGAGTGGAAAAGAATTGTTTTTATATTGTTAACTTTTACTTAGTGTTTCGCATAAGAAGTGAAGTACATGCGAATATTATAATCAAGCGTGATCCTCTCAGAATTTTCCAAATTTCAAAGTATCCATTGCATCTTCGGGTAAAAAATTTTAGCAAACAAAATTTGCACTTTCATTCAAAATAATGTCAACATTTTTATGGAAAACGTGTTTAAAATTTTGTGTACTAATTTTGCATACTTACAAATGAAAGAAAAAATTTGAATTTTAAATAATCCCTTTCCAACAACATCTTCAGTAAAAATTAAAAATATTCAAATTAAAATTCAAAACTTTTTAAATGAAAAGTACCCTATTAAATTAGGTAAAATCCTTAACCCAAGTAACAAGTAAGATTTGATTTTCATATTTTTTTTCCATTTTTGTTAATTATTATGATGCTCTAAATATTTTAGTAAACCAAAATAGTTTTAATATTAAATTCTTAGTAATTCGTGAATCCATTTTTTTTTTCTGGTGAATCCATTCTACATAGTTACAAGCTAAAAAGTAATTCAAAATTATGGTTCGGAAAAAAATTAGCTCAACAAACGCTCCTTGTCCGACCCTCATCAGCCAACCAGCTATGGAAATAAATTCAAAGTGAATTGAAGTAAGAAAGTGAAATGGCCGGCAAGAAGCAGTCAGTGCAGGTCCAGCGAAACTAGGTGACTAAGACATTTTGAAATTGGCTTTTCTGCTTATTAAAGCGAGCATTAAAAATTAGCTTTGGCTGTTAAAGTGTGCGACAAATACGAGTATGCCACACTTGAGCGCTGGACAACGGGGCGTATGATTGATGTCGAATGATTCGGAATTGGAGCGTAAGCTCTGAAGGAAGGGTGGATGGATGCTGTAGCAGCAGCTACGAATGAGAGTGGTAATAAGGAAATTATAGGAAAGAGCAAGGGAGAGGGGTTTGAAAGGAGAATACTAAAAATATAAGGACTTTAAAGAAAGCTGTGTATTAAAAAAATTTATTTTTATTTATTTATTTTTATAAATCCAAAATTAATTTTTTGTTGGATTAAGATGCATTTCATCGAATTATAAGTCCCCACGTTATTTTATGCAATACAAAATTTTAGTTAGTTACGGCTTTTTTGCATTTGAGCGACGACGTGAGATAGAGCCTTTCTTTATTAAGGAAACGACTTAATCCTTTTGTGAATTTATTTCCAGAAGCTACTTTTTGCCAGTGTTTTCATGACTACTTCATATTTCTCATCGCTAATCGCTTTCTTTCATTTCTTTTTAGGCCGCCTCGCCGCGTTGGGAACCACAAATTGCGGTGCTCTGCGAAGCCGGTCAAGTATTTCAACCGCAATACCTCTCCGAAGAGGGACGCTGGGTAACGGATTTGAATAAGAAGACATCGGGCGCCACATGCCTGCGTGACAAAATGGATTTACTGGACTACTGCAAAAAGGTGAGTGGAAAAGCAAATGAGAAAATTTAAGTGAAATTGAAAAATTACAACAAAAACAACAACAAGAAAGGATTACCTGCTACCAATAAAATATACACTTATCTCTATGAAAAAAGGTAGCATAAAATTGCGCTGCTGAAGTCGAAAAGTGCGCACAAACGCACAGCATGACTAGGAAGCAAGAGCTTTGAGCTTTGCAAAATGGGTCAGACGTCAAAAGGCTGCCGTAGCGTAAAAAAAATATAATAATTTATAGATTCTTCTTAGCATTTTTCACCTTTTACATATTTGCTATTTGCATTTTATTTGTGAATCTGGGCTGTGCTGCCGCTATTGCTGCGCTCAGTGCTTTGAAAATCATTGCTAATACCTCCTTTTTATCCACCCACTAAGCCACATATCGATTACCCAAGAAGACTTAGCCAAAAGCAATTTCATTTTATACTTCACCATTTGACTATTTGGCTGCACGATTACTTTGCAAGAGATTTTGAAAAATTATAGCAAGAAATTGGTGCACTCGCCCGCACACATACTCCTGCATTAAAGCTAAAAAAAAAACAAAGCTCAGAATCACTTTAATGCATTTTTTCAAATAAATTTCGCCCCCTTTGCCATTTTCCTTGCAATTGCGATTGGCTGTGGGTGGAGGTGGACATTTTCGGTTCCCGTGGTAAGGCTAGCATAAAGAGGCCAATTTTGCATGGTTTCGAACTGCTGCTCTTCTAAATTGAGATTAGTGTTTCGTAATAATTTTTTGTGGATACAACTGGTGCCCTTCGGCGTTTTGAGAACTGTTTTCTAACTGGCCGCATTTTAACTATATCACCCTTCTTATTAACCTGACACTATTTCAAGTTATAAAACAAATATTTTTTTTGTAATTCAGAACTAGTACCGAACTGGCCCCATTTAAATAAGAACTAAATGCTGAAACTTTCCGTTACTATATACTACTTTTGCAGAAGTTTCCAGCTACAACGCAATATAAATATTTCACAACGAAAATACCAACAACGCCTCCAACTGTAAATTTAGTGCACATTATAAAGTATGAACCAAATTGTTCATCAAACAAAATTTTGCATAATTTTAGTGAATTTATGTGTAATGGATACTTTTTATAACATCAAATTCTGAAGTTGACTTCTTGTTCCCAAAGTCGAATAGTTTAACTGGCTACTAGCTAGTTCCCAACAGGCAACCTTCAGGATCTTTATTTACTACAAATATCCCATAGTGACTCAGTTTCTTTTTTTTTTCTCCAGCAAAAGTTATTAATGGCTTTTATACGAAAAAAATAGCAGTGCTTTTCGGGGTGACAATTTGGCTAAATTACGTCACAAAACTTTAGGGGGGAAACCTTTGAATTTTCTTCGGCCACCACACTCTGCTGCGTACGTAAACATGTGTGTTTGTGTGTGTGTGTTGCTGAAATAAATGCGCTTGAGGCGTGTCGGCTAATATTATTAAGTATTTTTGTACGCGTGCGCTTTATAAAGTTTCATCAGCGTTGACTGCTTTCTTTTTCTCTGTACATTTTTTTTTTGCCAAACATTTCTACATTTTTGCAAATGATTCTGCATTCACAGCTCTACTGATATTTCGTCTCTTATATGTAGGCTTAATTCCTCTCTGCCCTGCACACATACCCTCAAGAATTGTCACACCGGCCACTTGGCAACTCTGCCATACCGTTATCGCGCAGCTTTAGTTACATACATTTTTTCATGCTCGGCTGTCAGCGTAAAATTATTTTTGCATTTTTTTTTTCATTCATAACTACTTCCCTGGATGGTTCTTGTGTATGTAGCCGCTGCCATCACATTCCCCATCCAACTTCTTCGCTAACTTCCAGTTGCAGTTGTTTGTTTGTTCGCTGACCCATCATCATAGCGTATGCGTGACATTTCGCTGCAATTTTATTTATTACATAAAATCAACGAGAAATTGCAGTTGTTTAAAAGTGCTGTGCTTTTCCACAATTTTTTTGTTTTTGTTTCATTTTTATTTTTAACAATGCCATTACGTGGACATTTATTTAATTTTTACATGCATTGCGCGCTGACTTGGCTTGAAGGATTAAAAATACGAAAAAAATTACCGGAATACTTTTTGCATGAGGAAAGGGTTGTATAAAAAACATATGCAAGACTATTGCCAATGAAAAATTTAAGAGAAAATTGTTGAAGGAATTTGTGGATAAAAAATTTTTACAGAGATGATTTTTGAAAGAGTGGAGAACCCTTAATGGTTGACACAGATTCGGAAGTGGGCAGCCACATATTTCTTACTTGTTAAACCCCATCCAGACCATAGCTCATCTGGCAATCATCTCCGCTTTGATTTCAAATCCAGAGTCGCTGCTTATATCGTTGAAAGCTTTCTAAAGACAATGCATTAGATATTTCATTTCGCTTTTCTGTCTTTTCTCTGGCCTGAAAATTGATTAATTCATTCGCTCATTGAACTCTTGAAAAAAGGACCTTAAACCACGACTACTTAGTGGTATAGTGTACTAAAAACTTTACGGTAAAAAGTGGACATAATTTGCATGCATGTATGTGAATCCGTTTACATTTATATTTTTTTTACTGTTCATTTTTCTGCAACCACTTTAAACAATGTATTATCATTATTTATTTTTTGTCGTCCTATTCTTTGTGAATTTTTAAAAGATGTAAGGCTTTATCCACACTTTCAATTCAATTTTATGTGTGCGGATTAATGCCTTTAAATTTCAAGAAAAATGGAGACAGAATTATTATGTCTTCAAAAGGCCAAAAGTTTTTGCCCAATTTTTAATTCACCAAAATGACTAGCAAAATTATGTCCAGTTTTCGAATGACCAAAAACTTATTTCCATTTTTTAAATCACCGAAAAATTTAGTTCAGTTTTTAGACAACTAAAAAGTTATGTCCAAATACCAAACGTTTTTGTCCAGTTTTTACATTTTTAAACCTCTATGTCCACCTTTCATATGACCAAATCTTTAAATGGACGAAAAATTATGTTCAGTTTCAAGAAGACCAAAAATTTATGTCAATTTTTCAAAAGACCAAAAATTACTTAGAAGTTATGTCCAGCTTTCAAAAAACTAAAAATTTATGTTTTATTTTTTAATTCCTAAACATTTATATCCAGTTTTTGTATTACGTAAAATAAGTATTAACCATTTATGTCCAGTTTATAAAGTACCAAAAATAGGTGTCCAGGTTTAGATTGCCAAAAAATTATATCTAGTATTAAAACTAAAAAAAAACAAAATATTTGTCCAGCTTTTAAACTATGAAAAATTCATCCAAAGTTTTCAAATGGCTTATATTTATTATTTAGCAAAAATTTATGTATGCTCAGTTTTTACATGAGTAAAAAATTATGCTCATCTATTTAATTACGAAAAATTTAGATCCATTTTTTAAGTCAACAAAACATCATGTGCAGTTTTCAAATAGCCAACAAAAATTTGTCAAATTTCGAAATAACCAAAATTTTTGCACGTTGCATTTTTACATATTCACATTTTTCACATCATTTCTTGACAACTGTGTATATAGAAATCTTTCTGTAACTTTTTCTCTTATTCGTTTTCTTTTCCTTAATATTCTCAGCTTAACTCTTAATTGTTTACTGTCAGCTGGAGAAATTCTCTTACTACCATCAAATCAACTACATTGACCATTACGATATCACTTCATGAACTTACCGTTAATTCTGTCTTTTACTTACATAATTCCCGGATATTTTTAACTTTGCAAATTACTGATGTCTCATTTTTCATATTGGCAACAAGAGTTACACTTCATTGCCAATCAAAGCCTCTGCTGTCGCTTTACTCAACTCACTTAAAAACATACTTGACCTGCTCGCTGTTTGGATGACACTCCTACCCATATTCTCCTCTCTTACCTCCCTCATATTTCGCTACTGAAGATCTTTTTGCCACATTCTTTTGCTGCTGTGGCAAGACAGCGCGCATATTTTACTGCGAACACGTAAATCATTGGCATATCTTAACCAGAACGCCTCTTTAAGTCCATCACTACTCTCCAACTTCTTTCGCTTATATTAATATTTGGACGAGTATGCAAACTTCATCCCATCGCATACAACAAGCGATGGCTGTCTGCTTTCGCTATCCCCATCATTCTACTCCACCTCCCTGCTCTGCTCTTTCGTTTACCTGGCAGCCGGTTTTATTGCCTGTCAGCCTTCATTGTTGACATTGTTTATTGCCGCAAAGTCCGCGCGGCGCGCGACAAATGAGTAGCGGCCAAGTAAAAAAAAAATAACAACAACAAGCAAGAACACAACACAAAACATAAAATAGCACAAAGTACGCTGCGCTGCGGACGAAATTACCTCAGTAGCCCCGAGTAGCCTTTGTAGACTCATCAGCGGAGACAATAAACAGCATAAAAGCCTCATCCTCGCATAATGTGATGCGCTTCACTATGCATACAAACGCGCACAAACGCAACGCATACACGTAAACAAGCACAGACGCGCTTGCACTGGTACGCATTAAATTAAGTCGTACACACACACACACACATGTACAGGTGTACGAAAATCGTCTTGGTCGTCCTCCATACATATTTTGCATAAATTTAATTAAGCGGCAATGTTGCTCATACGCCCCGACGCACAGTGTAATTTCGTCTTTTATGTGAGGGAATGTGGCAAGGCCATTGTTAAGTGCCACAGCATGTGCATGTGTGTGTTATGTTTGTGTTTTCAAGTGTGTGTATTGTACAAGCAAAGCTGGCGCAGCGTAATCGGGTTTCGTTTGCATATTTTAACAACAAATTACTTGTTTATTGACATTCATTACAAATAAGCCATCTTCTCGGCGCGATGACCATTCGCCGTTGACCTCACAGGCAGGAAAATACAACAGTAAAGTTATTTTATACTTATTTTTTATAACAAATAACCAAATTAATTACTGATATGTACGTAGTCATAATAATATTCATATTTATTCAACAAAAATTCTTGAAACCATATTAATTGCTTTACTCTTGGTTCTTAGTGTTGCCAATCTTCAATAAGAGCTGGCAGAATATTTGAAATTATCTGTATTGGATTACTGATAGACTGAGCCTCCGCCTTCTTCTTTTAAACAGTTAGTTATGGCGGGCACCTGGGCACCTATAGTACCTATATTAATGTCTTTGAGTACTAAGTCATAAAGGGAGCTAACTCAAAACCGGATACATAACTGCTGGTGGATTGTACACATGCAACGCAATTAATATAAAAACAGTCACAACAGTGGTTTTTAGTTGATGAATATAGTCATTCAGCGAAAAATAATTGCTTTAATTGGAGATAAGCCTTATGAATTGATTTATGAAAAAAAAATCGTGCTAAATATTTTTTTAGTTTATTTTCCTATTAGGTACCATCTCACATTGTTCACCCATCTCACCAAGCACTTTTGTAACTAAAACCTACTGAAATATCTAACGCTAGTAGACTGCTTCCACGAATTCAAGTTACTTTTGCACTCTAAGAACAGACGTCCCAGAAAACCGCTTGCTAGATGAAAACAATGTCCAAGCTGATATAAATACATATATTATATACTAGAGGGCTGCATAAATTGTTTTTTTTCAAGGACAATCAAAAAATTTGCTAATTTTGCTATACTTCACTTCACTTCCTCAGTGCTTTCAAATACTGTCAAGTGTGTATATGTTACCTACTTTTAGCAACACATTACCCCAATTATTCTTAACTTTGGATTCTTTCATAGAGAAAAGCAAAGCTGATTTATTAGATAATATGTATGCTTTTGGCAAAAATTATATTTGATACCTGTATCGCGGCGTACTAACACAAATTGACTAACATTGAATATTCAAACTGCTGCCGTTTACTGCACACCCAATTGTTTTACTGCACTCGCTGTACTGTCCCGTTATTTTGATGTATTTAGTGTAAATCACTATTTTCAATAAGCAAACAAATACTGTCATTGCAGTAACAGCTGCGACAATGCAGTATTTGTTTTGATTGCGAGCAAGCCATGAGTTTCACTTCATTTATTGGCAAGTGCATTTGCTTCATTACTGCATTTACTGACGTGTGCAATAGTGTGCAGTTAAAGTAAAACCTTTTGCGCAGCCCTTACTATATACTATCTCATTTTGCCCATTCCTTGGGAAAAGAAACTAAAAGGGGAAATTTTTACAAATTTATCCAGCGCCATTTATATATTCTTCGTAATTGCCTTTTTCTTGGTTTGCGACAAGCCAGTCCTTCATCCTTCTCGTCGGCGGGAACCAATTATGAACACCGAATTAAGCTAATTCGCTCTCTACCTGTAATTTCCAGCTTAGAGTTTGCCTTCTTCTTCCTCCACCACCATCAGCGGGTACCACATCGAATAATTTCAAAGCTGCAGCATTTTCATCTGTCTCATCGGATGTTGCCATTGTCCATTCCTCAGCGCCATCAATCAGGACGGACATGATGAGAAACTATAAATTGTGATCCGGCTGCATTGTTCTTACAAAAGCTAGCGCTTGTCTCGGACACAACTAAATTCTCATTTTGTACACGAATTGATCTCAATTGAAGCTTACTATTTCACCTCCATATACTGCCTTTAACAATTAATTTTCTTTTATCGTTTTCGATAACTCGGCTGCCATATTTGTATAACAAACTTTAATTATAGTAAATACTTTTACAACACTGAAAAGTTTGTACTGATACATATCTGGAGTTGATATAAACGTGATAATAAAATACGAATGAGTACACCCAAAAATTGTGTCGATAAAAATTCCGATAAACATATGTAACAACATCGAAAATATCGAGAAATACATACATACATACATATCCATTAATGAGCAAAAATAGTTTCCAGTTAATTTTTTTTTAGGTTTTATAAAAATACATTTCACGCTATAAAAAAAAATTTAAATCAAAGCGAATTCTTAGTCGTTTCAAACTTGCACTTTATTACTAGAATTTCATGGGCTATCAAATTGCATACCCAAAAGTTTTCTAAAACTCCTGTTTGAAATTTTAATGGGAATTTTAAGAATTTTTTTAAATAAATTGTTTTTTTTTTTGAGATTGAAACTTTAACAAAAATGTTTGTGGTTATAGCGTGGATATTTTTTTATAAAAAACTAACAAAAATTGTTTAATTAAAAAACCAATTGAATATTTAAAAATAATCATTATTCTGTCATTTTTGCTCGTTACTGTATATCTGAATCGTCATATCTTTAATTGGATAATAAATAGGTATGACTTAAATAAGTATGTTCGTAATAATATTGATATTAATATCAACAAAGAAATTAAATTTTTATTAATTGCTAGACAAATTTTAATTCGGCCTACGAAATGTTAAAATTTTCTCAGAAATCCTGTTTCGCTCAAAATCCATCCACGCACATAGATGCCATAAGCGCAGTTAGTTTCTTTTTCTGCGGAAATTTATAATTTCAAGCATACTTAATATCCAGGCTCTCAAGAAATATAAAAAAAAAAATCACATAAAAAAACGCTCAAAAAGAAAAAGAAACTTTCCGCATTTATCCAATTTCAAATATCCGACAAAACTAAAAACTGACTTACATATGTATGTGCATAAATAAATAATAAATCACATTTTAGCCAATATCATTTAAATTAAATCCCTCCAATGCTGTGTTTGTCACAGCACCACCCACAGTCATAAAATATCGAATTTCTATGCTGTTGACAATAAATATGCATTTGTATATTTCTAAGCTACATATAAACAAACATAAAAACAAAACCAAAAATACGTGCATACATATAAATGAAATCAATACAAAATCAACGAACTAAGGTTACAGAGATAACGCTACAAACTAAGAAGAAAACAAAATAACACAAATTTAATGTGCCTTAAGCCTTATCAACGGCGCTGTTGCCTATAACGCCAGCAGACTCCCACTCGTCCTCTCTACCACCTACACCACCTTCTTTCACTGAATTCAACAGCAGCTTTAATCCACTTTGAGCGACGCTGCTATAATCTCCCTCTCTCTATTTATTCCTCTCGCTTGCAGCACCCACTTCAGACGCGATCACTGCTCTGCCATTAAACGCTTTCCTCCCTGTCTTCTCACCCACCACCTTCGCGCGCTCTATCTCCCTCTCTCTCTCTGCCACCACCCCCACGCTCTCTGGTCGCCGCGCGCCAACCCTCCTTAACGTCTCAGCTTGTTCTCCTGCTCGCTGGCGAATGTATCGCGCTCAATATAGTATGGCGTGCCGTCGGGTTTCTTGCATTTGTAGCGCAGTTTGCAACATTCCGGGAAGGGTTTGTCCGCATGGATGCGTTCGCCATTGTTGCAGCTCTCGATGCGTAATCTGCCGCAACTGCAATTAGAGCAAGAAAAAAAAAAGAGAATATGTATTATAAGAGAATGAAATCGAATATAGCACTGGAAAGCAAAGTCAGTAATAGCTGAAAATTGAGATGTAGATGCGTGTGTACGTAGGTATGTATTTATGTAGGCAAGTGGCAAAGCATAATTGAAAGTTGCTGGAATAAGTGCAATAAATAATTGAGTTGTCTGCTGCCTGTTGCCGTTGTCGTTGCCTGTTTATTTAATTGATTAAATTCATTAATTTAATTATTGGTAAGTGCACTTTTCCTAGGCATTTTTGCACAGATATGTATGGATATGTACATACATACATACATACATACATTCCTCTAACCAACCATTCATGCATTACTATAAGAACTATTCGTATGTAGATATGTACATTTACAGGCATTTTTTCTGCTCACATCTATGCATTGTAGTCGTGTCTATGCCACATTGAGCCTGAGTTGACTATGAAATATTTGCATATGTATATATATAAAGTGCGTATCACATTTATACGTCAGCCATATGTTGACAAGTTTCGACTACTATTTGTTTTATTACTTAATAAACTTTGTGCAATATACGCGATAATTTTTTTTATATGGAGAAAATGAGCGACGACTTCAAATGAAAAAAGAAAAGAAATTGCCAAAAGTCAAAACATTTCTAAAAACTCTTAACTGAAAAGCTCGATTTTTTTAAGAAAGATAATTGATTTTGTTTTACATATTGCAGAAAGTTTGAACTATTCGTATGTAGATATGTACATTTCGTATGAAGAACTATTCGTATGTAGATATGTACATTTACAGGCATTTTTTCTGCTCACATCTATGCATTGTAGTCGTGTCTATGCCACATTGAGCCTGAGTTGACTATGAAATATTTGCATATGTGCGTATCACATTTATACGTCAGCCATATGTTGACAAGTTTCGACTACTATTTGTTTTATTACTTAATAAACTTTGTGCAATATACGCGATAATTTTTTTTATATGGAGAAAATGAGCGACGACTTCAAATGAAAAAAGAAAAGAAATTGCCAAAAGTCAAAACATTTCTAAAAACTCTTAACTGAAAAGCTCGATTTTTTTAAGAAAGATAATTGATTTTGTTTTACATATTGCAGAAAGTTTGAAACTTGGGTTTATGCGGTTTTTGTTAAAAAAAATAAACTATAATTTTATTTAAAATAATTAAAATTAAATAATAAAAAAATTAATATTCAAATATGTGTGTGGCACATAAATCTCACACGCACTATATATGTTAATAATTTGCAGAAATCACAAGACGGAAATACATATAACCAATTAAAATAAAATCAAATATTTTTAGTGAAGGAAGTACTTAAATATTTCAGTCAACAATTTGAAAGCTACAAAATACGTTAATTGCTTAAAACAAACATTAAAGCCTTATTGAAAAGCGCATTTAACAACAATCATTCCTCACAAATTTATAACAGATTGACGCTTACACAATATGCTAGTGTTTGGCCGAGCTTCTCCTCCGATTTGTGGCGTGGGCGTTGATGTTGTCACACAAAGGGGAGGCACCTACTCCGAACGGCGATTGTAATTTTGTGAGAAGCTGTTTTTGACGACATACATGAAATACTCCCGCAGGTTTGCCATTGCCTGCCGATGTACGACCGGTATTAGAAAAAACTTTTTCTTTTCTTTTGTTTTGATATTACTCGGAAATTGAGCTCAATCACAGGCCCAGCGGAATTTTAGTGCGCACTTCTAACTACTAAACCACAACGCCGCGACACACAAACTGCTGTTCGGGTATCTAAAAGCATAGGTAGGGATCAGCTCGTAAATTCGCAATTATTTTGGGATTAAGTCCTACAGTTATATCCCAAAATTAATGCGGAACAAAATAAACAAAAGCTTTGCTGGCCTTTAGATCGAAATAAATCAGAGCTTGTGGTAGATCATATGACTATGTATTAGCAGATTCCCATCGCACTAATGTTCGAGAAGCATATTATATAAGTAAGATTGCAAACCCCCGAAGCAATAATGCATAGTACGATCGGCGGAACTATATCACGTGGATAAGTTACAAATTAATTTTGCGGCAAATTCTTATTTTCTAAAATGTCAAAATTAGCAAGAAATTTATTTCTAAACTCCATGACTTGCATCTTCACATATTTAAGAACTTTCTGAATTATGTTTCCAATTGCTAATTTAAAAATTTAAATGAGTTTTTATGCAAATTTTAATTTATTAAATTTTTTTCTCTATCGCTCTCCATAACTTACGTGCACTTGTATATCAATACATATTCTGCCTTATCCTGAGTTTCGCCTGAAAAAAAATTCACCCGAAAATTTGTCATCCGTCCATAGTAAAACCATGGACACCAAGAGTGAAAAGTGAACCGGTTCGGGGAAAATGAAACTCATGATAAGGCTGATTATATTTTCATTATCACCAGTGTAAACTTCTTACAAAGGTGTTTCGATTTTCCATTACCACTCACTTACCCTTCAATTAGTATGGAACCATTCTCATGGCAGGTGAGGCGCTGACAGGGTGCAATGCCCAAATTTACGCCCAGCTTTAGCTCGTCGCCGCGATAAACACATTTACCGGGATTATCTAGCAAAAATAAGGGCAAAGTAATTTTTAGAAAGAATTATTTTCTAAAATGAGGTATAAAATTTTAATAGTTTTTTTTTTGTTTTTTTCTGATTTTTGTACATGTGTTTTTTTTTATACAGGAAAAAGAGCACTGAAATTTATTAGAATTATTTTCTAAAATCAGGTGTAAAATTTTCATAGTATTTTTTTTGTGTTTTTCTGATATTTGTACGTGTGTTTTTTTTTTATATAGGAAAAAGAGCACTGAAATTTATGGAAAAAGCATAAACTTAAGCAGCATAAATTTTAAATTTATTTATTTTTTTCTTGGATTATATTGGCGCTTGTTTTACAATTTTTGGCATTATCTAGTAAAAGGGCCATACGAATTTATGCAAAAAATTATTTATTTTAATTTTGTGTAGTTCATACAAAATTATTTATGTATTTTGTTCTTTTTATAGTTATTTTTTTGGAATACCAGTATTTTCTATATTTTTTATCATTTGATATTTTATTTTAAACTTTAATTTTACACTTTTCACACCTGGATCGGGCGGTATCAGACCGGAATACGCATCGGCGGTAGTGCTGTAAAGGAGCAACAACACCAGAGCGCCAGCAAGTAAAAGAAAAATTTGCAAAAGCGCACTTTGTCGTGAACAAAACATAGCGAAACTCAATTAAGAACTGAGCTGAGCAGCCAAGTGTTGGAGCGTTTGAAGTCTTGAGCGGCGCTTGAAATTGAGTGAGCACAAGTCAACTCAAGCGCAGTGTTGCCAGGTTGTTGAAGTGAGTAATGGTCAAATTGGTTCTCGCAAATCGTCTTTTGCATTGAAAAATCGCCCACACAAAATATTAAAATATTTATATGGTGATTGTTATACGAAAACAATACAAAATATAACTAGTTAACTTTTTACGAATTATCCAAATTACTAATAACAAAAATATGTTTAATTGCATTGAGAAGGGAAAATTTTTCCAAAAGTCTTAGAATTGCAATAGTCTTTCAGTTTGGGTTCAGGATATTTGTGCCCAGTAAAATTCTGAAGAAGCAAAAAAAAAAATCGAGATCGAAAAATCGACATGATAAAAACTCGCACCAACTTTGGAAAGCGGACTTTTTTTCACCAATTTTATTAGGAAAGGTCAACGTGCATGGATGCAATTTTTAGCTGTTCGCGTAAACTGGTTTTAAAGTTGAAGGAAAATTGGCATTTGCTTGTCGAAATAATCAACTCGTCATGACAATTAAAAATCGCCCAAATGACGACCAAATATCAACCTGGCAACAATGTTCAAGAGGGAGAAAATACCTTTGAAACGCTCTTTTTTTAGGAACGCTCAGTCCAATTTAAATGGCTTATCAAGACAAAAATGATTACGTGTGTATATGTTAAGTGATTCTTCTATGCACATAGCGAGCCCTAACTGTCAAAAAGACGTAATTGAATATTTACTATTTTTTTTTTTTTGATGCAGAAATGTTTCTAGCATCTAACTGAAATCAAAAATATTTTTTTTTTTAATATTCGCTTACGCCTTTTTGGCAGTTAGAGCTCGATATTTGCATACATTTACATACATATTGCACATATGTACATACATACACACATTAGTTTGTATATATAATTTGCATGCACCAGCTCAGCTCAGCTTGGAATTTTTAATCTCACCACTCAATTTGAGTTCAGCGTTCACTTTGTTTTCATTTCGCTACATTGTATGACAGCATTTTTGCGCGCTTATCAGTTGTTTGCTCCTCTAAGCTTTGTTTACTCTTTCATTTGCGCTGAACTTGCACTTACATTTGTTATTGTTGTTGGCCTGTTTTCTAGATTTTATTTGTCCATTAGTGTACATTTTTTTTTTTTAATTTAATTTTTGTTTCTGCGTTTAGTTTCATTTTCATTTTGGTTTCGGTCGTCTCTTTGATTTGCATTTAAGTACATATATTGATTGGTTATTTTGATACGCTGGTACAGCGATCACATACACACACAAGCACGCACTTACATACATACATACATATGTACATACATATGTACTCTCGGCAATGGGTCAGAGGTTATCGTTCCAATTTATTGGCAGCGCAATTTCGTTTGTAAATTTAAATGTTGTTGCTTCTTTCGTTGTGTTTTCGTGTATCGAATTTCGATTTTTTTCTAGAAAATTTTGCAATCACTTTTGACTTCATGCTGCCCGAGAAGCGCTTTGTTTTGTTTTGATTATTAATTTTATTTTGTGGACACACACACACATACAGTCCGCGAATATTTTTATATAAGAGTATTATTTTATTTTCTGTTTCAGTGTCCATTAGCCTTTCATTAGTTTGCCTCAACGTCTGGTGAACACTTTTTCTATGAATGAAAATTCTTTGTTCCCATTAGATGGCTATTGAAGTGGTTATGTGCAAATTCACACTTGCAAGTACATACACACATGCTTATGTATGCTCATCCATATTTACCTACATACATACATATGTAGGCAAGTTTAGTAAGTTTTTTCAACTTAAAATTTAAGCCAAGTTCGGAGAAAGTTAGAGGGGGAAAGTAGTGACCAGCAACTTTTTAAAAGAATTCAAAAATCTTAAAATCTTAATCTTCGCATACATACGGCTCTCCATATCAGTGACAAATTCTTGTAATAGTTTTTTTCGCGTAAAAATTTATGAAAATGTTTAAATTTGTCAGTTGTCCAATTAATTCTACACGTCTTACATATTTAAACAGCAGCAGAAGATTTAAAGCTTATATTTCCATTCACTTACAGCTTAGTAGGCAGTACTAAGATCCGATGCTTCATCCAAAAAGATTTTTTTACAAGCTTTTATTTAACTTCACTTGTATGTATGTATGTATGTATGTATGTATGTCCTGGAACTTTGCAGTCAATATTTAACAAACTTCCCGATGAGCTACAGACTTGAAACTTCAAACTTAGCTCAGAACTCGAGGACAATACAATTTAAAAGATGTTTTAATCCGCTAGGTGGCGCAGGAGTCGAGATATTTGTAAAACCCGCATTTATGGTCTGATTTGGTTCGTATTTAGAACATTTATTACGTATATGAAAAGAAATTAATCCGAAAAAAATTTTGCCGATAGGTGGCGCAGGAGTCGAGATATTTGGAAAACCCGTATTTATGATCCGATGTGGTTCATATTTAGAACATATATGAC